>NC_092363.1:1814066-2114066 GCF_030848805.1 Temnothorax longispinosus | reverse complement strand
TCGCAAAGTCCGATCTATCGGGCATTCTAACGTGGCAACGTTAATGCGATTCCTGTTTGCACGATTTTGCGTCGCCGTCTTCAATCTCCCCGTCTCACGACTGCATCTATGATATTGAATCCATATCGACCTGCGTAGAATGATGCCATTGCCATTGGTTCATCTCCACCGGCATCTACGCAAAGACTTTTATGTCACGATGGAATGATAGACGTAATTTTCTTGAAAAATGGAACTGTCGTCAAGTACTGTATGATAACGTCTGTTTAATTCACATTATCATACATCATGAAACGGGCGGTAATGGAATGTGAATAATGATAGACGTCAAATGACTTCGTATTCGAGACAGCGACGGTTAATTCCAGAATGTTGAGAATGTCTCTTGTATTGTGACTAAATAGACAATTCAGACAGTGTAGTAGATCTCGCTACGAGTACCGTTTCATTACGTAAACGTTTGCAAACGTCGCGTCGGCTATGTGAATTTGCTGTATCTCTACTTGATATATCGAAATTACCTACTAATAAAAATTTATAATTCATTAAAATCGATATTGCGGAAGGTAGCAAAAACATATATTTCCATTAAAAAGAATGATGGTAAAAGTTTATCTTTTTAAATTATTACTTCAACCGGGACGTTAAAAGTGAAAATATTTGATTAGTTTATAATTAGTAGATATTACTCAACTGAATACAGAAGTAAACTGATCAATTTCGGCTCCAATACAAACAATAGCTAAATTTGCGATACAGAAGTACAAAAAGTAGCCTAAAGAGCTTTTAGTAATATTGAATATTGCAGGTTCCATGGCAACTCCACAAATATGCCTGGCGCATTTACATTTAATCTCCGGTAAAACCGATGGTTGGTTGGGTAATTACCAAGAATGATTGCCCGTTGTCAATACGTACACAACCCGTTATACCCATTTCAAAAACAAATTTAAAATCGCCCAAAACTGTGAATACTCATTTAAAAACTCTGGCTGATGACGGACATTTCTTACTTCACATTGCCGATTTGTTGAATTGTTGCTGTATTTTAAAAATACTCTGAATTAAATTTATATAGAAAATTAAACAGATTTATTATAACATAGTGGAGCGAAATAATCTATACCCAATACGATCAATCTTTCATGTCCACAATTAATACACACAAATAAAGATGAATTTTCTCTTATATACATTGATGTATATGTATATGATTTGTAATTGCAATATTAATTAAATAAACGGATTATTAGAAATTGTCGAATAATTAAAAATATTGTTTTTGCCGTGAAATGCTGTTAAAAAACGAATTGCATTGATTCGCATCGTAACAGTTGCGTTACGAAAAATCACTGTGCCAGTTAGGAATTAATGTCGTTACCCTGTCGAACAGCATTTGCTGGAGAGTCAAGCGGCAAACATTTCGCAAACTCATTTTCCTGTTCTCGCACACTTTTAATGACACACGCGAACGTACTAATATAATTATTGCGACAGTTTCACTCGTTATCCTTGATTGTCCCGTACGACAAATAATAACTACTTGAAACTGCTATGTATGTCAATAGCTTTAGTGCACAAATTTCAATTGTGATTGACACTTTCACGCTCGTTTAATTAGCCCGTATATTTCTTCGCACACGAATAGCAAATATGAATTTCGAATTGGCATTTGCTATATAATAGCGTCAATTAAATTTCCATTCGTATCTTAAGTGAGAAACAACTTTTCACGGTACAAGGCAACGATATTAGAAAGTTTACTACCGCGGACTTTTGATATTTGCAAATACTGCAAATGCAAATTAATAGCGTGCTGTTTTCACATTCTCTGGGAGCGTCATTATACGCTTGACGAGTAATGGATCGCCGAAGCGATCGTAAAGGTCGAAAAAATGGACCGAGGTCGCAGAAAATGAGCCCAAAACTTTCACGGCGGATGCAAAAGCAGCGCAGCTTATCGCGTGAATGTTTGTATGGTGATCTATCCTCCACGAAGTCAGAACCTCCACCCCGTTTGGCCTACATACCGAGAGTTATGGCCGCAGCCGTGTCATACAACCGCACGAAGTCTCCGTGAGACATATAAGGAAATAGGAGCATCACCTTCGCCAAGCATTGCAACGGGCGCGGCGGCTGTTGGAGGTACGGAAACAAGCATCGCTTTCGCGGCTGAAAATATTCCGTGGCAACTATAACACTCGATTTCCATTTGTCTGCAATGTTATGTATGTATGTATGTATGTATGTATCGAGATCAGAAATAAAACACAATACTAATAACAGTTTCTCACTGCCCAGAAATATCGGAGTAGTTTTTTATAGGATTGTATCGGAGAATACCTGTGTCAGAATGCAAACATTTTCGGTTCTAGTTGAGTGATTTTAACATGCGTTTTTATCACGGCTATTTTAGCAGCGTGGTTGGCGAGGAAATAAATACTCGTGAACCCTAGTACGTACATATTTAATACTTGTTAGCAGTGCTCGGCTTAAAATGTCGTAGTATGCTAAATATCTATATAGTCGTCTCTCATGAGACAGTATGCGACAGCCTTAATCCATGCACGCTTACTATGTACGTACAATCTTAACGATGAAATATTTTAGTTTGATGGTGCGAATGTGTCCTACATTCAACAGTTCGCGTTCTTGCATGACAGCTATAATAATTTAACGGTCAAAGAACCCAACAATGCTTCATCACGAAAAATTACATTTACACTAAGAGAAGTGTTATATGAAAATCGTCATACATATTTATATGCGCATTTAGAGATCTATAAGCTCTAGAAAACTGATAAAAAATTTTCAATGTTATTACTGAGCTTATTAAATAACTGCAAATAAAAAAATTTATTTAACGTAAATAACCATGCTTTTCTTTCTTTAGCTATTATTTAATCAAAATTCTTTTTTAGGTATTTGTAATCTATTTCACGTAAATTTGTTTAGATATATATAACATTAATATGCATCTATAACCTATAACTATTAAGTTCTTAATCGGTATAGAAATAACGATTATTATAACGACTGCCGCATGCGAAGCATGTAATTTTAAGGAGAGCCAGAAACGAGGACATGCGTTTATATTCACTGGTGGTAGGCGACGAGCGAGCGAATGAGATAATGAGACTTATCGTCTCATTAACAGTCGTACTTGTTTTCAAAGAAAATCTTCGTCCGAGTTTTCTCATTCTACGTACGATCTTCTGCTGTGTTAGAAATGTCCAAAAGTGACAAATGATCCCCTCTGTACACGACGAGTGAAATTTGTAATTTTAGTTAGTCGTCGACAATTAGCGTAATTTCGGTATTTAAAAGACACATTATTTTTTCGCGGCACGTTCCGTCTTATCGCGTGCTTCTCGTCGCTGGAAATGCGGCCATTGTGTACGAGCAAGCACGGTTTACCCTAATCGATAAGCCGAGATATTAGCGATATTAGCGCACCTTTCTTTTTTTTCCCCCTCGCGAAGGGGACTACCAATCTTTCCCTTCTTCTCCGTGGCAGTTCTACAAAATTTATGATAATTTCCGGTTACACAGTAGCCTTTCGTTCTCAGTTTTCTGTGGGCCACGGTACGGTTATATAATTTCTCGTCGTGTCGCTAATGCGTAGTAATTTTTCGACTTTACTGGTAGGCGAGCAATATTGCGATGTAGTTCTGAGAGAAATTGGTGTTACGTAATATGTATTTTATTTATGATTTTACACAAATTTCAAGTCGATAAATTTGCAAAAATTTACTTTAAAATAATAAAATATTTTATACGTGTACACGATATATATCCAGTACATATTAAAAGATCATGTATGAAGTATATAATATTATTTCTCATATCAGAAAATTGAAATTGTTGTAAAAGACACGAATTTTTTTGAATATAAAAAAAATGTATTAAAAATTTATAAAGGAATAAATAAATTGCGAAGAAATAGCCGATCATATACGAGCTGTTATCTTTTTCAGTAGAATAGATAATTGCTAGCCGATCGCATTTAAGAATGGTATCAGGTTCTTTAACTACCCAGTATATACTACGTATAAATGTACCCGGAGAACGAGGGTAGCCAGATAGGCAGGGTCTACCAAATAACATACGTACTTATCTGAACCATGCACTTTTCAGTGTGTGACAAGGGGATATGATTTATTGCTTACAAGCTTGCTACAATGACTGCGGTACGTGTTAAACTGACCACGTTTATCATTAAAATTAATGGGTATTGGATACTGCCCACGATAAACGGAAGGAGAGGCAGAAATGACCGAAAGCGTCGGAAAACTCGATGACCGAGGAAGATGTTAATATCGCAGCCCGATATTTTGCAGGGTTTCACGATAACAGTCATCAAGGAAACAACATGAAATATTGATTTCTCTCATATTTGTATTTTTCGACTTCGGATATAACGGTTTTATATTATAAACCGTATGAGAGTAACTATATGAATTTTTGATGTAATAGATTTACTTTCATAATTTTAAATAGAGGATTTTCTATTGCGTAAAATTGAAAACTTAATTACAAATTATTATTTATGTAATCAGCACGCTTCTCGGAGTGTGCGATGGCGACGCGTCCGCAATAAGAGCAGTCATACGTGTTACGCATTTTCATGTGTTCTGTAATTGCTTCTGGTGTCTATTGTGTAGATGAGTGTTAAGTCTGCGGCCCAGCATCCATTAAAATTAATGGGGATTGGGGATAGCGGAGATAGTCAGGCGTGATACTAAACGCGAAGTGAAATGATGCATCATTCACAAAGAAACAATGCGCGCAATTCAGTGATCGCATTATAATAATTCATACGTTACAATGTATGCATTATTATTAAAGCGATCGATATAACATTCCGATTAGAGTGCCGAAGTTAATGCGCGAGGTATTCAGGGTATTCCAATAAATTCAATCAATTATTCTTTTATATCGACATATCGTAACGTCTCGTTATCAAATTATCTCGTTGCTTCGTCAAGTCATCTACAATATTTATACAGCTTAATGTTGCGTGCTTATAGTGGTTATTTTTGTCAGAATCTCTCGCAATATGTTCCGAAGCATCGTGTTAACGGCTGAGAATCTGCTGGCTGAGCATGCGGTAATCGCTTGCTATCAACTACTTTATGGAAATAAATCGTATTACGATAATCGACCCAGTTCACAAAAGCAAGTTAAAAGATTAGGCCGGGGCGTTATTATCTCCCAATTTCCCTGTTTACACGCCCCGCTTACGACGCCCTTATCGCGGTACACGCGACTCAGAATCGCATTACCTGGCAGCGCGCAGAATAACCGCATAAAAATTTCCGTCCTCCTTTTTTCCAGGTTCGACGCGACGAGAGGAAAATGCGCTCGGCGAACGAACGAGCGGGACCCGGGAAATACGCCGGGTGCTCGCCAAACCGCTTCAATCGTCGCCTATCATCGACGTTCTTGCGGGTGCGCGATAGATCGCGTTACCGTAATGACATTTCGCGGCCAGCTTTCGCGGCCGCTGACGGCGAGGAATATGAGGATCGCGGCGAGACAAGACGGTAAGTTAGGCAAATCGATCTGTCGGCGCGCATAACGCACGTTAGGCTAAGTTAAAGCCTAACGTTAAAACCCCGCGAGTGTCCCCGACTATGCTTTCAGCTTTCAGCATGCATATTTGCATAGGATACTGCTCGGTGGCGCGCGTATACGCGCGACAGCCAGCCGTGGTACGCGAGCACCACGCCGAACGCTTACGTAACTACGCAAAATGACAACGCTATCGTTACGCATACCCGGGATAGCCGAGATACTTAACAATCTGGTATTCCGATTACGATAGTACGCCTATGCACGGTTGGAGCGCGTCTTCGAATGCGTCCGGGCAAGACGCGCGCGCTCGCAGGCGGATCGCAGCATGTAGAACGGGCCTGGCGATCCCTAAAGCGATGAGGATCAGACCTCCCCGTTCATCGGCTTATGACAAGCATGTGACATGAATGCTAATCGACAATCGGATCTGAATCCGCAATCGGAGAGAAATTTATCGGCGTCGTGAATTTTGTATATACATTCCCCGCGGCAGAATTAAAGCAGTATTGCGCATTATTAATTACGAGCGAGCGCTGCATTTTATTACAAGTTCTTTTTACCTTGATAAAAATACCGCATTACGTCGTGTTCAATGTAAGATTAAAACTTGTCGTTATTATTAAAGATCATTGACGACAAATCGAACAGTCACTTTGTCAATGGAATGGATTTTTACTCTTTAACTTAAATTGTAGCCTGTTCTCAGTTTGACAAATAATTCATAAAGTAATATCGTTCGAGCAAAAGTGTTTGATCAAAGACATAAAAAGTTTCATTAAAACTTCTTTGATCGCTGGAACAAGTAAAAAGAAGTACGCTGCCAATTATGTACTCTAGTTACGCAATGACCTACTGATTATGAAGAATAAAACGTTGTTATTACGCAACGGAAGTAATTGATTAAATTTATACGAAAGTATTGCCTTTATTAAAAGTTATGGGCATTTATTTTTTTATTTTAATTTGCGTTTAAAACGACCGCCGTAAATTATACCAATATTAGCATCAAATATATCGTTCATTTTTTCTTACGGCTAGGAAGATATATAAATATCTTTGCATTACATAAAGGTGGGTATATATATGTGCAAATTAGAAAGAAGGTCGCGCGTGTGTAGTAGCTGGTGCATAATCGTCTACATCGTAGCTTCACATAATGTAAAAAACATCCGTACATATCCAACTAGAGTTGGATTTTTAAGTACAAAAAGTTTCCGAGTTTTCTTGAATTTTCATTACGTACGTTCCAGGGAGCGAGAGGCGGAAGGGTCTCTAGAGGGGAGAGCGCACGATAACACCGGGAGCACAAGCGCCTCAGGTTCTATCTCTGCGGCGCGTAATTCGAGACCCAACTCGCCGTTCGATTATAATTTCATTTGCCGGGAGCTCGCACGATTAAGGTGCCGACCTATTCCCTCTAATTAAATCCCGTGTACCGGCCGAGGTATTACGTGCGATTCCAGAATCGGTCGTGAAAATCGCCGATCGCGATCATCGGACTCGACCGAAGATACGCGTATTCTATATAGAGGCTAGCATACGCGCGCGATACAAGGACGCAAACGAGAGAGACTCTCCACTCACCTCAGTTCGATGCTTTGGCTGCGCTTGTCATTTATGCTAACGATCACGTCGCGTGGCTGTATCTTCTTATCACCGCTGCACTCCGGGGTAGTCACTTTGCCGCGCGAGTTTACGCCAGGCACAAACGACGACTACGTATGTTCTTCGCACACGTACACCTCGCCTCGCGATGACGCGGTGACATCCAGCGCTTCGCGCGATGACGAGATCAACGTCTTTTCCCTCTGTCTCTCCCCTTTGCCGTTCTACTCACGCAGGTTCAATTCGCGGCGACGTGAGAGAGTTCCGCTCGGAGCGCATCGACGTATACATACACACATATATATACGGGCGAGCTATCGGGGTTAAGACAGTCACGTATCGTTGCAAGCCACCGTCGCGCACTGCCGCACTGTCACGGTGCCCGCGCGCCCGCTTCTCTACCCCCGTCGAATTTAGCGAATCCCCCGAGCCAGCGATCCTAATCTCCCAATTCCTCGCGAGCGCGCACACCGGCGTGAATATCGCGACGCGATAAAGTCCGAAACGCGAGATTTACGAACTCTCGAAACGAATTCGCGTAAATTCCGAGACGACGGTCCGATATATCGCGAATTGACATAAGTAAGTCAGTCTTGTCTCTATTATTCGAAGATGGGCATCGGAGTCGAAATGCTCGATAGTGTTCAGATTGGATAGCATTCAGATTACCGTAAACGAACGCATGTAGCTTTATCGCACTCGATTAACAGTCACGCTCGACTCTACGAATCGTCGTTATTTCCACATTCACAGGACGCAGGACGCATCACTCGAGCCGCGCGAAAAAGCGAGGGATGAAGTTTCCAGCTGATTCCACGCCGAGATGGAAAGAGAAAGAGATGCGTGGGGAAACAGAGCTCTACGAGAGCGCGAGCTCCACGACAACGTGTGTTTACCCGCGCGACGACGTAAACACTCCGCACGAAAGCACTCGACTGCTCGGCAGGGATGGCCGAGCGGCACAGTTCGGTTGCTCGCGCAGTAGCTTGGTAACGCGGCGCAACAGTGCGCAAGTTGTGCTTTTGTGCGGCGAATGCGGTACGGAGGGCCAGAGCACGACCTCTCTCTCTCTTCCTCCCTATCCTCTCCCTCTCCCTCCCTCTCTCCTTATCTGTCTGCACTTTTCGTGTTTTCTACCCTCCTGCCTTCCTTTTCGTTCCTCCTTATGCGCCACAGTTTTCACCCCCTTTTCACCCCTTTTCGCTCCTGCCGCCGTTTTCTTTCCCTTCCCTCTACCCTGTCTTTTTCCTCTCTTACTCCGCCGACACAATCCTCTTACATCCTTCCTGCCTGTCTCACCAACTTGACTGACTGACTGACTGTCGTCCGTCCGTCTACCTGCGCCGCGGAAGAGCGGCCACGGTGAATCGCGAAAAGTAACTGGCGAGCCGACCGACCCCGATTGGCTCGAGTCTGCGCCCTAGCGACAACTCGGGTACACCGGATATAAAATATAGACGCCTAGTGTGTACGTATACCTACGCGCCACTGTGCGCGGTACGCGGGCAACACGGGGGTTGAAAAGGAGGAAACTCTCCTACCCCTGTGACCTCCCCACCGAGGGGTCTCGTCCTCCCGTTACCTGCTCTCCTCTTATTCTATTTTCACTCACTGTACCGGTAGTCCTTCTCTCTCTCCTTCTACCCCATGTCCGTCCGCTACCGGCTTCATATTCCCTCTTCCTCCGTCGGTCTCCCTTTCTGTCTCTTCGCTTTCGCTCTCTCTTTCTCTCTCGTATCGTCTCTACGGCTCTCTCTCACTCACCTTATCCTTTTCTCTCTGTCTTCCTTCCTAGTTCCTTCATTCGTGACTATGCATCTCGTATCGTCTACCGCAGCGGCGCCGATATGCTGTTGCTCTGCTACGTTGTAGCTGCTGATGAAACCTCAAGGTGCACGTGTATCTGCGTGCAAAAGAAAAGGACGCCGGTTCTGTGGAACATAAAGGCGGGTATTTGTCTTAATCTAAGGTACACATTAAATAGGTACTGAAATTGCGTTGTCTTGCGAGAGTAGTATTAACAACATTAAGCTGACTTGTCGGGCGCCTTTGTAGTAAAAGATAAATATGACATTTTTCTAGACGTTACGCGCACATCTTCGTGCGTTGTAGATTGCATAGATTCGTCAAACAAACTACATAATGTACGCGACTGCAGTGAAACTGATTAAATTTGGCGAAATACTTCCTGGTTACGTATTTTAAGTCTGAAATCTACATCGCTTGTTTAGAGACTAATTGCACGCTTGTTTCTTCACGGGGAATTACCTCGAGCTTAAACGGTATATCGATTTAGCAGCGCCGCGTACTTATATAACGACAATATGTATATATTATGCATGTATATTATGTATATAAATAAAAGTATATGTACATACATATATGCAATATTTACTGCATTCTTTTTTAATTGACCATGAACGTAAAATTAGGAACTTATTTATGCTTCTTTAAGAAGTAATTGATTTTGCTTAAAACGATGTATATTGTTACATTGTATGATTGCGTTTATAATGGATGGTTGCGACCTAAAATGTATAGTAATATTTCTGGATATAAGAACTTTTACATTCATTTCGCGATTAAGACCACCAGTTATATCGTTGCGTTATTCCGCAGTATTTCTAAGGAAACGATTTCGGAACAGCTAGATAAAACATAGCCAGCAAGAGATGTGACGGTAAACCACATTCTGTATGTCATTAAGCGAATTGTTTAATGACCATTAATGACATATTAATGACATTTGTTATTTGCTGCTATCGTAATTAATTAAAAACATCGTTTAGAACGATGAATCAGCAAGTTGATATGATTCTGTTTATATCTTCCGGTTGTTCAAAATCCACATAATTATATTAATATGCCGCTATCATTGTTTCGACAGACGTCAACAGATATTTTTTCAGCTCTCTTATATTAACTACTAAATTATTGATTTTTCCGTACGCTCCATATTTCTGAATTAAGTTACGTAATAATATCACTGCCCGTTACTTTTTTTTGTGTGTAATTAAATCCATATTCTATCGACAGTTATTTAATTAAACTCAGTTATAGATTACTAAAATATTGATTTCCATTACATTCGGCATTTTTGAAACCAGTTATAAGATGGCAATTCTTTAGCTTATATTATTTCCATATAATTCAATTTGCGATTGCACACAACGGTATACTATACATTGTAGGTAAAGCCTTATCCCGATGTCTTCTGATTAAAGGGATTTCGGAGGCATCTTCGGTGATACAAAGTTATATTGTTATTCATAACAGGCGGAGAGGTAGTTTCGCGAAGCCTGTAGCAGAGCCCATTATCTTAACGCGGCTGTGACGGGTGAGTCTTAAAATTGGACGCATCTCTCGGTAGTCTAATTACTCATTAGTCGGGCCCAGCCGGTGATTCGAACATTATCTTAACACAGCCGAAAACTTGGCAGCGGCTATTATAGCCACTCGTAGATCCGTTTTCACGGCTGCTTTAACCAGACGCGGTAACAGGTTTCAGGTCCCGATTTCGTCTGAATTATACGCTATATTAAATTACTCGGCTTGCATCACCATTACAGTTTGTCGCTCGACAAAGTAGATGTGGGGAAACTATTTCTGTTGGATCATTACCGTTAGTTAATGGGCACGAATTCATATGTTAGCGAATTGTGGAATAACTAAGTGCTCCCCATTGTGTGACACTTTATAACACGTTGCATATTCACAGCTACGTGTTCACAGGTCCTTACATTAATATTGCTGTTAACGATGTTGTCAATCAAATTTTTAAATTATTTTCTCTTTATAAAACTTTAAATCACTTACAATGTCTAAAATAATATTAAAAAATAACACTAATTATAAGATATATCGTACAATGTTGCTACCGTCTGCGCTTCTTGTTACAGCTGCAGAACGCGAGCATATTATTAAACTTGAAATACGATATTAGTTCATTGTACGTTACGCGCGTGTTAACATTATACGCAGACATACATCCCACGCTTTTTCGCAAGTTTGCTTGACGCATAGCAAGAAACATAGTACGCTCTCGCGCAGGTGCGAGTGTCTGCTCATTCGATTCCCGAAGGCAGAGGTGCCGTCGGTGATGAATAAACGATCGTAATTCTTCATTCAATCGTCCGCGTCCTATGCTCAATAGTGTACGTACATTTTTATTTTACGTAAAATAGTAGCAGAGGTCCGTCCTACAACGGAAAACAAACGTGTCACCGTATTCTAAGAGTCACCGCCTCACTTATAAACGGCTCATACCACTGTGAGAAACAAAGGTCGTCGACTGCGGATAATATCTACCACGGTAGTAATAGAAAATAGCGCTCCACTAGCGAGATACAGCATATATCTTCCGCTAATTAGCATTCATCTAGCCGCGGCTGATATGGCGAGCCGTGCGTAACACGAATACGTTAATTCCGCCATCCCGCTATCCCGCTAGCTTTGCGCCTTTGCTGTTTCGCCGAACCGTAGTATTCCGCGATCGCACAATGTAAACGGAGCGCCGGCGTCATTCCGATGCATCGAGCCCCGTACCACGTGCGCGTAGCACAGCCTCCGTGCGTAACAGGAACAGACGTGTTCGTCGTGATAACCTGCCTCCAGGACGTGTGGAATTACTCGATAAGCTCACGTTCCACCAGGCCGGAGCCAATTCTAGGTTGCACGGAAGAAAACATCCCTACGCTGTCAGCGTTTCCCGAGAGTCGAGAGTAAACAACATGACTAATGGTAATGCTGATGTCCTGGTGCGACTCGAGGATTAAACCATGCCGATAAATGTTTCTACAAGAGCACGCCGGTTCTCTTAACTTTCGCATATTAATTACACGTCAAGCGGTTTATTATGACTATAAATATTATTAATTTACAGATATTTTAATGTTATTATTAATATTGAACCTATAATGTCGGATTTTAACGTGAAAATTCTATCGTGTGTATAATTTTATCTCTCTTATTTCTTATTACTTTTTATCTCCACTTTATTGATGCAAAATTTAATCTTCAAATAATAATGCAATATAATACATATAATACGGGCAATATAATGAAAAATTATTAATCTCAACTCTCTATTAAACTTACTTTATATTATATAAATGATACATGTCAGATTCATATGTATCACTCTTTCTGTCAATTATCTTTTACCATCTCTCAGATCTTAATTTAATGAAAATATCAAAGTTTTCTGATGTGAGAAAGTTATCGTTTCGACTACTACTCGAACGAAAAAAGATATAGAATCGTGCAATTTTATAGTTTTCCCGGATCTATATCAATTTCGATATTAATTTTGATCGACAAAAGATCACTACCATTATATTTTAAATTGTAATTATTTTTCTCTCTGCAATGTATTATTTGTAGGTATTTATTACAATCGTATGTTCCTGTACATTAACCGTTATTTCTGTTTTACTTCAATAATTTGCCTCGACGTTACCTCGTTCGAATTATCGACTAAAACTAACGTAAAATGCCTTGAGCATTTACGACTCGGTTTTTACGAAAAGAGGGTAAGTAAAGTATCCTGTAATTCTTTATCTTCGTTAAGACGGCGAACAGTCGATGTTTATAACAGTCTTCGCAGGTACGTATAAAAACACAAAATTACATAATATATATGATAAAATAATTCAGATATTTTATAAACTTCCGATGAAGGTATCGAGGTACACTTTTCACTTAAGGTTATAGGAATTTCATAAGAATTTTCATAAGCAATAATACACACACAAAGTAATAACACATATTTATAATATTAAACGTAAACATTTATTTAAAAATGCAGGTTAATTACATTATTGCAGAAAATGTTTAGCATAATCTTTTTATTAAGTCGTAAACATGTCGGAATGCGGATTTTGTAATAAATTGAATCGGCGAACATGTTGGTATCATAATTAATCAAAGAGTGTGCTTTGTAATGTTCAGTATACACGGTATTCAATATCCTCTGTTCGTTGAATCTGCTATCTTCGTTAAATTCCGCAGCACGTACTGCAAAGCGACGTGTTTATTATATTCGCAGAATAACCCATCTGCCTTCGGATTATCTGTACGTCGTAGAAAGAGCTCATAATATTTGAGTAAATATCTGATCTGACATTTCCATAATATTTCTATTTGGATCGTGATGCTGTAGAGCGAATTTTAAGAGCTTAAACAACAGCGAACGACTTTCGGCAATTTCAACTCATTATAATCGCAGCCTAATTGATCAATTTTCAATTTAATTTTTTATCGCGTCGCAGAAGTATAGGAGTGGTTTAGACTTAATTATATGCAAGCAAGGAAAAAAGCTGTACGAAAATATGACTGGAAAGAATAGCTACCAATAAGGCAAGAGAAATAGGCCGTGTTTCTCTCGCTATAGTTAAGAAATATGATTGTGTGATTGCGTCTGGCGCAATAACATCCCTTAGACAACTCGTGCATGGCATAGAGTTGGACTAGTCACTTGTTATGCATGATATATTGCGGCATGCTTTCTACGTGTCTTCGTTATATCCCTGTTCATATCTTCTCATCGTGCGATAGCGCGCTCTATTATGCGAATATCACGAAGAATAACACAGTTCTTATTTCCCATGTAGCTGGCGTATAAACGTTACAAAGAAATACTTATATACTTAGTTAAATACGTAAATCTGTAATGAAGATAATAACTACGCCATCAAGTAGCGCACAACTTAAGAAATACGGCGCTCAAATTATTGCCCACTCATTTGAATGGTTAACAAGTAGAAATAGCTCGGCACGCGTACTCGCGTTTAACTCGGATAACTTCTACTGAAATGTATATTGCGGTCAAATGACATTAATTATGCCGCGTGAGTAAATCAAGACAAACAAGCCCATTCTACAATTTGCGTGCAGAGTGGTCGTTATACATACATTTGACGATGTTTCACAGAATTTATATATCGATATAACAAGGAGGCTTATTAATAATGCACAAATATTTTAATTTCACATTGTTCTCGTGATTAGTGCGGATAAAATATAAAGTGCATCGATTGTACGACGCCGAATACAACCTAATTAGATTAAGTATAACAAATACTCTATTCTCCCGCAATAAATATGTTATTCGTGTCAATATATGTTGCTATTTAACAAATAGTTAATTCAACATTTGGAAGCTAAATATGTTCACATATGTTTTTAAATATATACTTATAGATACTGACACACGGTGTTAAAATAAAATTAAATGAAGCACGTGGCGCGAAATACGTGACGGTTCGTTGTAATTACTGTGGTGATTCTGTGCTGTTCGTATTTTTCCTTTAATATTTTAAGTTTGTTTACTCTAACTTCAGCAAAGAATGCATGAACCACCACCGCCGGCTTGAAATATTCTGATTAAATGTCGGCTGAATATTCCTCTTCCAGTGTAAACAATAAACATTTTCACAAAATGAAAATTATATTCTATAACTACTGCTTCTTTGTGCATTCCTCTTTTATATCTTCTTTCAACCACAATAATAACCAGAAAATATATCTTTCCGAGATTTATAATTTATACATAGATGAATATATACAAACTTTATTTTTCACAATAATAATAAAATTACTCCTGCATATCATAGATTGTGCAAAATAGGCTTAACTTACGCTATCGCGAATTTCATTTTTCGTATCATTTATATGTTACGCTAGATCGACGAATTTTCTTATTCTGCGAAAAGATATTTACATCGTACATATGTCGATAAAATATAAATAAATCTTACGCGTTTCTACTCATATTCAATAACAACCTGTCATGGCGGAACTCGCGACACAACTTTGCATACGTATATAACAAAAGTTGGAAACTTATAAGACGTCAGAAAGTTTCTAAGATAATACAACAAGACGCAAACGCGCTCTGGCAGCGTCGGCAGCACTACAACTTTCCCAATTTGCTATCTATGACTACAACTGCAGATTCTAACTCAATACACGCTCCTTAATATTCATCAAATTGGCCAAGCGTATAACATCTTTAAGACGTTGTCCAACTTAGCCCAGATCAACTAGATAATACTTGTGCTAACTTTTCCAACTAGACACATTAGACGTACGTGACATTGTTAAGTTGGAAGAGATGTCGTAGTATTTTGCAAGAAATAGTATAAAGTACATAATGCAACTTATGTAGCAGCGCTGCGCTATTCTGAAAAATTTCAATATCACATTCTGTCCATCTCTCAGGGTAAATTATACTTATTTATAATTATAAATTTATGCATGTCTAATCATTAATTGCTAGTATAATGCTTAAAAGATTCGTCTATAAATATAAAATTAGTTTGGCTTTGTCTATTTAACCACACGAAGTAAATTCCTTTGTCGAAATTTATGCAAAATATATTCTCTACTATATATATTTCTCTACTATATAGGTTTCATCATGACATAATGCAATGGATATCTGATTACAATGCGGATGGTGTTATTGAAATCTGCACTAGAATCAATATACGACTAGTGAGAATTCCGATATCGATACGGATACTGATGTACTGTAAATTATACGGATGTCCCGAGTAACATTGCCCATTTGCTCTCGGCTATGCTGATAAATTGTATGTCATCTATTTCAGTATCGAAATATCAATGTTTTTTGGATTACCAGGATTTTTAGATTAATTATTTAAAAGCAAAGGGTATGTTTGGTTAATATTCTCTTATAAAATTTATTATCTCAATTCTCTGAATTATTGTTTAAAATATTTGTTCTGTTATGGACGTATATCAATAAATTAATTTTTAAATTAATTTATTTATAACAATTTTGCTCTAGTTCAAAACAATTGTTTTTAGCAAAAATTGACTCTTTTCAACTTTTTGCCGATTCGCATTGTATAGCGAATGCGTCTTGTCAGTGGATAGTTTTTAATTACGTGAGTACGAAGAGCATTACGCTTATACGTTATTTCAGCGGTTCTTCATGAAGGCATAAAGTATCCTGGATATATCATGAAGTTTTCATAACTCACGCCACTTACCGTGAATATATGCTCAGCCTGGCCGCATCGCCGGCATTACCCCTCGCGTTGCGCGACATTTTATTCTACATTTATGATCACTATAAGCTAAGATCGTTATTCCCGCAGCCGTATTTTTCACCATTATCGGCTAATAGACTCATAAATCGGCGTACGACATAAATGAAAAATTGCAGTGGCCATGCATCGTTATAGCGCAATGAGCGATCGAATTGGATTTAAGGCATCAGATTTTATAATAGCGCCAGAGGAATCGTTTTTCAATGACTCTATCACATCCTTCGTTTCATCTTAATCGTTAATTGATGCAATTTATATACATAAATCAAACGACGGCGATCATTACAAATGTAAATGTATGTTGGAGAGACTTGAGTATTCCAGCCGCATAACCAAGCGAGTGAAATAAATTATGAGTCGCGTATTGGGTACTGAAATAGCGTTACATCGATGACTTCGACAACCGCGAACCAGATAATTACTATTTATCGTTTGCATCTAAGTTTAGCAATAATTAGATACGCCGTCATCCTATAAAATGCGATATTGCTATAACATTATTAAACATTTGCCGGTAGAATCAATAATTAATAATTAACATAACATAATTAACGTTGCATCATATTACGCCTTTACGTATTAAACATAATAAGAACTTATAAACTATAAATCGACGAACAATTATATTTATTCTTTAATAGTTTAGCAACAAACCGCGGATGTTGTATTTCATAATTTTTTTTTCCAAAATATATATTTCGGAAAATATATATCGTTTGCATAAAAGTAAAAAAGAGCCAAATATCAAGTCGTTGATAAATTACAACAACATTTGTA
This sequence comes from Temnothorax longispinosus, assembly GCF_030848805.1. Lineage (NCBI taxonomy): Eukaryota > Metazoa > Arthropoda > Insecta > Hymenoptera > Formicidae > Temnothorax > Temnothorax longispinosus. The sequence continues at coordinate 2,097,030 of NC_092363.1, read as the reverse complement.
AATGCGCATTGCCTTCGTTTTTTTATAGCTCTAATTACAGCATCAATGATACATCGACGTACACTTATCCTTTTGTTACGCCAGCCTTAATCTGCCTTAAGTGCACTCCTACGTTTGGCGATTCAGTTCGAATTAAGACGCAAGAACCGTCGCGGAAATCTGTTTGTCGCTGCGACAGTGAAATACAGCGGCCCTCGTTAGCGAAATTTCGGTATTATCAACTCATTAACATATCGTCCCCGGGCCGAGATAGAGAGATATAAGAACGTTAATCTCCGTTAAGTGCACTCAAGTCCGTCGATTCGTTCGGAATAACAGCGCGCAGCAGATATCCCCTTCCGGTCTCCCTGGTGCTTTGTCTTTCGGCCACCCGCTGGAGGATACCGCAAACGTTGCCCGCCTGCAATGTGGCTCGCGAGCCTGCACATAACGGCCCGCGCTTTGACAAGTTTACGACATTTAACGGGATGCAAATGCGGAGCGCAGGAAACGTCCGCACGCACAGGTCCAGTCGGACAATAAAGAGTAGAATACACGAGATGTCGGGGAATAAAAGGTGAGGGAGATGGAATAAGAGGACGAGAGGGAGGAAAGAGGAGAGAGAGAGAGAGAGAGAAAGAGAGAAGAGAAAATTACATGGTGTGCAGGAGGGGTAGCGCAGTATACTCTAATCCTCGTATAACGGGCGAAGAGAGGCGCATCAGCGCCAGGGATTGGCCAAACGCCAACTGTTAGACAGTAGAAACGGTTGTTTTAGCTGCAAACTATATCACTGGTAACTTGCCGTGGCCGCGACGCGTATATGCGCGCGATGCGCGTGGAGAACACGCGAGAGCGAGCGTAAGTACGGCCACCAGTTGCCTCCTCTCTCTTCCCGGCTTATAATAGATTACGCGTTATATCTAACTTTATCACTACAGCGGAATGTAGTGCAGGCTGTGTTGGAAAAATAATCGAAAAATTGCTCGGAGCATTATTTTGAAAAAAAATACTTTCACAATTGTTTATGTTATTTTGTCAAAAATGTAAAACGAAAATTTTTAAATCGTTTATTTTGAAAATTATTCTGTTATTGCATCGAATAATGGTATAAGATCGATGTTTTAATTTTAGCAAAATCTAATCAAATATGTTACTTGTTAAATGATAAGTATAACTGCATTGTGCAAAACATTACGCATAGATTGTAACTATTATTGTTAGTTACTCCAATATATAAAAGCTCACTTTAAAAGGACCAAAATCTATGGTCGAGACGTCGTGAGGATTTTTAATAAAAAAATTTTGGCCTGCAGTTGAGTCGTTTAAACCATTCTCTTGTTAATTATTTACTGGCGAATAAAAAAGGTCACTGTTATAAAAACTTTAATTTAATTTAGGTCCATGTTATTTATACTACAGCCGCTAATTGTTTTATAGATGTAGAAGGCAAGAATGTAGAGTGCCGTTCGATCATAGCGCGCGAAAAAGACCAGAGTGCTCGAAAATATTTACGGAGCCGTGTTTCCATAAGCGACCGGTAGCGATGGCTTTTGGGTAACTGCTGCTACGTCTCTTACCATTCGGTATATTTACGCCAGTACTAGACTTTGCAGACGAGTGTTTTCGTCTCGCTGGCTATATCGTTGGCAGCTCGCTGCGTATATACGCGGCAAACCTACACGTACGTAAGTACTTACGACCACCAGTTGCCGCCTCTTTCCCTGGCGTTACATCCATCGAAGTATAAAGCGTCGTTCAGCAGCGTGGACGGGATGGTTTATTGATCATTGCGGCGGAAGCAAGAATTACTTTCGTTCGCCCCCTTACGTCGTAAATATAAAGGAAACATCTCAGCCCTGACAATTGCATTAAAATATGGTTTACTGTGTTAATAAAAATAAAACTACTTATGAATGAATATTTATTTTAAAAAAGAATAAGTAAAGCATTTATAAATATGTAGAGTATATAATTCTTTTTACATCATATTTGAGGATGCAATTATGCAGTAAGGAACCAAGCGCAATTTTCGTGATTTTTAGTTCTGTATTGCAAAATGATCATAAGATCTATAGTATGTTATACACAAATGATTCACCTGTTGTCTATAATGTGCTGCCCCCTGGAGACACAAGAAAAACGTATACCTATAACATAAAAGCACAAAAACATATATAAAACACGCACATAACGCATATAACACGTGGAATTGATATTTCAGGAGGATTATATTTGTTCAGTCATTAAGTATATTCGAGATAACGTTAAGTATATTTGAGATAAATTTTGTTTCTAATGTTTCGCGAAATTTGCTCTAGTGGAAAAGTAAGGTTTTAAAGTTGGTTCCGCATTGCAGAACTGCATTCATTTAATGTTATACAATTAGTGTTGTCATATCTTCTCCTTGTATGTAATTCCTGCGGCATTTTCATATCTGTAAGTATATCAAATACAATCGTGTTATTGTTACATCAGTTAAATAGCGCAATTTTGCACCACAAAGTATTGGCAACGCTATTTGAATAAGTATCGATCATGACCATTCGCTCGTTATTGAATACAATAGCTGCGTGCAGTGATCCGTGAAACCTCCATATTAGCATATGCATTAGGATGAAACGCAATATAATGATGATATCAATATGTTTTAGATAAATGTAATTGGTATAATTAGAAGTGGGATCTATACACATATGTATACGTATATTACATACTTGAAAATCTCTACTTCATATAAAGTTCGATGAGATTTCGATGCAATTATGAGATTGCGAAACGAAGCTTGTTACACACTTGAAATGATCCATCTTCCCCTGCTCTAATGAGGGGCAGGACGTAAATATCAATGGATAACTAGCAAATACATGCGCGTATCAGAGATCCTATTTAACGCTTCCGTCATTTCCCAGTTAGTTGATATTGATACAGTAAGCCGATTTTGCGATACATAGTAACGTTTCTGTGTGTTGCGATGATCGATTGCAGCTCTTATAAAACATGACACAATAATTCATTCCTACATCGAAACAACGCCACTATTCCTACATTCGAAGTTGTACGTGTAACGAGCGACCGGCGCCCGCAGGACGCATTACAATTTTGCTGGCTCGGTCAGTTCCGAGAAAGACGAACATTCCGGTTTTATTTCCGTCGTAGCCCCTAACGAGATATTGATACAGCAACGAGACCACCCATAACTTTCCACCCCAGAACCGCGTATATGGACTCTTCCGCAGTCACTCGTCCTTACGCGGAGGATGGGCCTCGGTAAATCCACGTTAGTATGTGCGGAGGGTTGTGAGCGTACCCCGAGTAACCACCCTTCTTGTTCTCGAGCACCGTCTATAACATCGTTCCTGAGTTCCAAGACGTTGCTGGACGACTTGAAAATTTATTACCAGGATAGAAGAGGAAAAAAGCTGCGGAGAGAGAACCCGACTTCCTGGCGATATACTTGCCTCCGCGTCTGACCCTTAATTCCCTCGGGACGGACAGAAGTAGCGACTTTAAATTGCGTACACCGCTTAACCGGTAGATTTTCCGAAGCTTGGGATAAAATGTTTCCTGATACCCCTTTAGCCCCGGCCACGATATCTGCGTACCGCACCCGAAATGTTCGAAGAAGCTCTTTCGTATTTTGTTTTACGACAGTAATTAAGAGCGTATCATATAAGTATCAAATATAAAGATATAAATGTTAAAAGTTTCCTGTGCGTGGCAAGACACTTGTATCGTTTTTACTCATTCCAATAGGCACGGTTATGGCTGAGTTTATTCATGGATATACACACATTTATTCGCGTATAGAGAACGAATAAAATTGTCCATAAAATCTCGTCGTTACATTGAGAATTCAACGCGTAGAATATATACCGGAAGGTTGTCTTTATATGCGGTGCACGCAACGAAGGTCTGAGCCCTCATAAAGCCGACTTGTATAAAACGTTATTTAAATGTACCGTGAACAGATCATCCATCCCGAAAGCGATCCGCGATCTGCGTTAGTAGATACTCTCATCTTTACCATGATAATCCAAGCTAGGAAGGATTCGCGAAACGTGTACAACAAAAATCTCGATTTCGCAAAAACAATCGTCGATACACGCGTGTAATATTTCAGTACGTACATAACAACATTGCATAACGAAATATTGTCATATGTGCCGTTCATTTGTGTTACTCGCTAGGAAAAACGTTTCTTTATTCGTACAGTCAGTTTGATATTTTTTATACCTCGCGGAAACCAACTGTCAGTTGCACTAAAAATAAACTGACTGCACCAAAATTCACTGTGATGTACGCGACTCGCAAATCATACCGGCAATTATTCACGTCTCCACGAACTGGAACGTATGAAAAATATGATGCCTTTCGTATATTGGATGGTATTAATTTCGAGATGGACGCATATTAGTAAACGCGTTCGCACGAATCGCGAACGTGAAATTTAATAAATTCTTTTCAACGAGGCACATTCAAGTTTTTAAATAAATTTAACTTTCCAAATTTAATTCAAGACCTTAATAAATCTTACAAATCTTAACAAAAAACAATTAATATATATATAACATAGATATTAAATTAACAATTTGAAAATTATATTTATATATGAGATATTTTCTCTTTTACACAAATTATCCACTCTTTAAAAACCTATATGAGTGTTGTTGACGCTTTTCCGCTATGCCGATTGGATCTCTCACTGCACTTACTTCGTGAGCATCTGTATCGCATATTTTGACAGTTTTATGTATCAAGGGGTTAATAATGTAATGTAACAGTAATAGTATAATATTAAAGCTAAATACTGCGCGCGTAGCGCGCGTTTGTATAATACCAAAAATGCAAAAAAAAATTAGATGGTAACGTCACACGGTGTTCCCAAGCGGTCACCCATCCAAGTACTGACCGTGCTCAACGTTGCTTGACTTCAGTGATCGGACGAGAACTTGTACTTTACAACGTGATGTAAACGTTACCTTAATATTTGAGCTATCCATAATCATTTTATATTATATGATTCTGTTCCAAAATTCCACTTCTTTTTATATAGCAATAAATAAGAATAATAAGAATTGTTAACTGATTAATCAATGCGTACGATCAGAAAGCCATTCAATATTTTTTTTTTCCATTATCCGCTCTTAAAGAAGGAATGTGAGAGATTGACGCAAGAATCGTGTTTAAACAACTCATAAGACAGGTTATTATGATTGATTTTATTCAAGTTATTTTATCTTGCATGACGTCAAGTAAATGTAAAGATTTGATACATGTTATTAAAAATATATGTATAATAGTCGAAAGCGAGATAGAAATCTTATAACCTGAGTTGTTGTTTTTTTACAAATTGTTTTATTAATCTACTTTTTAAAAAGCCGTGTAAGAGTTTTTATTGTAAAAGAGATAATTGTAAAATAAAAGTTGAAATAATTGATATGTAAACAATTTATATCAAACAAAAACGAAAAATGCATGATATTTTTTAAAAAACATGATTGCGGATATTTCCAATCACTTTTTGTTGTCAATACAATTAACTAGAAATAAAGTGCTGTCCTCATAAGGTAAAAAGATACACAACAGGCGCAAACAACAAAATCGATTATGTATTACCAGCGGCATTCTGCTATGACTTTATCTACGTTCCAACAGAAATTATCTCAAAACAGTACGAAAATTATCTTACCATTTACAGATTAAAAAGAATATATCTTTCTCCATTCAGGATAATGTGGCCGGTATCATATCGAAAGAGAGACTCCGAGAGGAACCTGAACACACGAGCTTGATCATCCACCGGCAACGTTACTACCGACTGCGTTCGCTCGTACGAATCAGCCGTGAAAGAACGGGCTCTCCTTTCATCCGAAGAGATGCCGCCGTTGCCGGCGATGTACGCTTGTTTCATGTATGTAATGATATTTCTATAATTAAAAATATACGTTTAATAACGTATTTTTGCATTGCCTTCAATCCGCCACTTAACGATTCCACGATGCTTCGTGTGGAGCATGAATGCGAAATCGAGACCGAGCATGAAGATATACTTTTTCCTCCCGATCGCAATTTCTTCCGAAAAGCATTTGACGCGTTTCGCTCTTCGCTGATGGTATCCGGAAAAAATCCAGGTGCCCGCAAGTATTTACGCAGTCGCGCTTCCGTAATCTCGGAAAAGCGACGGCATTTGCGTAACTACAAACATATTCTTCATCCATTCAGTGCCTTTAGGTATATTTCCTTGACTTTCTATAATCTTCCTATATATGTAAAATGTATTAGTATTAGTAGCAAATACATCATCAAATCAAATACATTATACTAAATCAGACCTTTTATAGCACAGATTTTTCTGGGAAATCCTAATGATTTTAACGATAACATGCTTACTCTTGGCCATTCCGTATCAAGCTACCTTCGAAATAAACAGGCGTTCAGGTTATTGGACGGTTTGCAAAAACATCCTACTTTGTCTTTGTTGCGTGGACATAATCGTTAATTTTATGACAGGGTGAATATAGTTTAATCAAGAAATATTCGCATTTTCGCAGAACGCAACGTAACACAAGAACACAATTTTTGAACGTTGTATTCTCACGTTCTTATTACAAAATTTATTAAAATCAACATTTCTTTATCTGTTGTTGAGCAGATATTTTGACAAGCTGCATCACACCGTCGTAATGGAACCGAAAAAAATAATGAAGAGGTACATAAGATACGGCACTTTTCTGCCAGATTTGTTGGGCTCTTTACCAACCGACATCGTGTTTGTTAATACATGGCAGACGAACACAGTCACACGCGAGTTAGTGTCTTTGATGTGCGGATTCCGCGTGTTCTCTCTCAGTTCCTACGTAACAAAGATTGCCCAGGCGTACGATGTTCCAATGGCCCTCTATGAAGTTTGCATTATGATATTTTGGCTAATGATAGCGTTTCAGTGGCAGTCTTGCCTGTATTGGCTGGTGCCAATAGCAACAACTTCCATGCATTTACCAAAGCGACCAAGCAACGACTCGTGGATACACGAGTTCAACCTTTGGGAAGAATCTAAGGCTCTACAGTATCTGAACAGTCTCTTACGCGCCGTTTCCACCTTTCTGTCTTCGGGCTTCCTGCACGGAAGACCGAGAAACGAAGCGGACCTCACGCTGGTGATTCTCTTACAGATCTTAGGAAGTCTAACTATCTGGATCCTGATAGCTCGTGTGAACCAGCTCTACAAAAGCGCCAACAGTTCTAGAATAAAGTATCAAGACATCATGGCACAGCTCAAGCAATATATAAAGCATCGGCAACTACCGTATTCGACTCGCCACCGTATCGTAGCTTACTATGAGTTTTGCTTTCAACATCGATACTTCTACGAAGCCGAGATCCTCAGCACTTTGTCCCCACATATGCGCCAGGAGATTGGCATGCACGTCTGCCGCAAACTCGTAGAAAACGTTACGTTTTTTAGCAATCTGCCCCTCTCGTTACTGACGCGCATCGTCGCTCTGCTAAAGTCCGAGATATTTTTAACAAACGACGTGATTGTACGGGCCAATCAACCAGGTGATTGCATGTACTTCATCGCTACCGGTACGGTGGCTATTTATACGGGTTCCGGTAAGGAAGTGTGTCACTTGGAGGATGGCGCGCACTTTGGGGAGATCGCGCTAGTGATGCCGGACGAGCGGCGAGTGGCCAGCGTCGTCGCCGTTGAGATTTGCGAGTTGTATCGTCTGGATCGCGCGGATTTCGCCAGAACGATTCATCCCTACCCCATGCTATGGGATCAAATCAAGAAAATAGCTGTCGAAAGACACGAGAGAACGACCATACTGGATATGCATTAAATATTGCAAAAGTATTTTATTTAAAAAATATCGTCGTTATTACGGCGTATTTATTGGAAAATGGTAAAAAAAATCTTATTTGTGTGCAACTTGGTTATGATATTAAAAGCAATATTGATATTAATATCGTTTTAACCAATTAAAAATAATATTTATTTAGCGATACGTTATATGGAGAGCAAGTTAAAAATTGCTCTATCTACGATCATTAGAATTATACAAACCGCGACCGAATGCTGAAAGTAACATTGAGATTACCAAGCAAGCTAGAAATTTTAAAGATCTGATTATCTACTGTTGTAACGTAGCATTAGCATTATGAAAATCATACTTTGGAATAATGCGTGTCTTTGCGTTCAATTGCGTGTCTCGTAATTTTTTAAAAGATATAATGTATTCCCTAAATTTATATATTGTGGCGTACTAATATCAGGTTGTATAAAGGTTATTAAAGAATTGCCGTTGAACGGTTACGATTGTAAGAATTGTTAATGATCGTTGACGATAATAGCGGAAAATTGTTAAGAAACCGATAAATTTCAAGACTCCGATAACTGTTTCTCGTAACCCAACATTAGGGCAGATTTATTACCCTGCACGCGGATCAAGAAGATCCGCGATCGTGCGCCGCGAAAGACTACAATTTTCAATGTACTGTAGATCATCGGTAATATCATGTAGCAAGAAGAATGTGTGATCACTTCTTAAGATGAATTCGTGATAATTACAGTTTAGCGCCGCGCATCAACCGGAACTCGGACTCGTTTTGCGAACATCAAAAATCTGCAAGTCGATTCGAAATGCATCGCGCGTATCAAATGTATCGCGAGCTTTGAATCGGCAAGTGGAGCACTTAATATAATGGAACGAGAAACGGAAGGACGCCTGCTTCGCTTTGTAACCGTGCATCGACGCAACTAGCTCGCGCTATTAATACTTATCGGACGCTGGGATCATTATCTTTAGCGCTGGTTATAAGATCCGTAGTTGATTGTAGTCGGTGTCCCGGGATATTGCATTAAGAATACGCGTGTAACGAGAAAAGGCCTGATTTACTTGACGATGCGTGCTTATCTGAAAGATTCGCGTATCGAGTTAGTCCGACCGGTTCTACCTGAATATCTGCGCGATGCAACGATACGTTATCCGTTATTAATGAATGCAGTTTTCACGATAATTGTTTTTTGTCGTTACGGAACGAACTTGTTCTTTCACCGAGGCGAGGAATGGTCTAAGCAGGAAAACTTCGATGGCACGCGTAAATAATCGGTATGCATACGTTTTGGTAAAAAAAAAAAGTACCTATCCTCTCGAAACTTATTATTAGATCTAGTTGCACGGTAGCGTGGTAACAAGTTCGTGCCACGATGATATATCTCGCTTGATGATATAACTCTCTGATGTTAAATGCGACAAATATGTATCCCGATTATCCTACGCAAAAAGAAGAATAAACTACCGTAAAAGAGAAAAGGAAACTTTGGCTGCCGCACCGTCGTCGCACGTAGTGAGGACATAGCAAAGCGTGCAAATCACAGAGACACGTACAAAGTAGTGTAATAAATACGCATTAATTACTTAAAGAGAGAAAGAGAGAAAGTTACCACGTATATGCCACATCAGCGATAGCTTAATGCACAAATTTAACGACAAGCTATGTTACTGTTGCGATAAATATGATCGGTGATTTGCGAAAAGGAATTTTATATACATATAATAATTGATCGAACAGTCAAGTCGGCAAATCTATCATATTAATGACACCTTTCCGACAGAGGGGATTGCACCTAGATAAAAGCAATTAATATACTCCACCACTGGTGGGTCATGGGTGGTCGGCCGCGCGCAGAAACTCACGCCTCGCTTGGCCTCACCGTGGAAACGGCGCGACGCTATCCGATGACGGTGCAGGTCTCGCTGGCGAGAGCCGCCCATTCGACGAGAAACAATGGTTCGCGCGCATCGACGCATGGGCAGAGAGAACACCGATGACAATGAAACGTTTAGGAGGGCTGGCCATTGTAATAGGCCGACGATGCGCCTGCTTGGTAGCTCTCGATGGCGTACACGCACTGGCGTATCCCTACTGCCGCGCGCGCACCAGCTTCGCGGGCAGAAAGGGGAACGCTAAGCATTAAAAAGATAGTATGAACGAGAGATAGAGAGAAAAGAGGGAGAAAGAGCTCGCTATTGTTATCAGCACGACCACGGATTCGGTTGGCGAGAGCGAGACGAAACATTCCTGTGGCGAACGAGTGAAACGCGCGACGATGAAACGAGAGGAAAAGCTGGACAGACAAAGAGGGTGAGAGCGCGAAAGTAGACGAAGGAGAGAGATAGAGAGACAGAGAGGAGAGAATCGTTGTGGCTATGGTTATGTGGCCACACCCCGCGGAGCCAGCCAACGGGCTCTCCGCCGACCGACGACCCACCTGACCCCACAATGGGCAGATCCACGTAGCTACGCTCGGTGGCTGCGCATTGTTCCCCCTCTGTGCGAGTTAAACGGTGTGCATGCCGCTAAAACGAAGCGGAAATGTGTGCGGAATGGGTGAGGTGCTAGGAGGGTAAAACGAGAGAGACGTATGCGCGATGATATACCCGAAATGAGCTTCTCCGATTGAACGTATCGTTTACGGCACGTGATACGATGACAACGTCGAAGACGCTGAGAACGCGATGCGTAGCAGGCAGCTTGAGGTCATTAACATGTTTAACGGTGCATAAGTGATACGGAATCGCGATATGTCCTTTAGAATGTACATCGAGCATGTCGCAGATAATTTGACTCGGCTACTTCCATGACCATTGCATGTTCCTTCTCTAATCGCTTTCCTGTCTCGCGTACACATTAAAGGGTGAGAGAAAACACGCAGGAACATAGAGACATTGAGCTCGTTGCTCCTGGATGCTCTGGCGGAACGTACACTTGGTACTCGAGAGCGTAGTGGCGAATGTGAAAGTCCATAAAATGAAGATTACTCCAAGTTAAAGGGATATTTTAATGATCTAAGAAGTTTTGTAAATCTTCTTACTACGCACATTCTTGTTAATGACTCATGACGTATATACACCTCGAGAGATTAAAGCGAAAATCGTAGATATATATTCTATTGCAGTCACGTCAGACAAACAGTAAATCCCAAGGGTCAACATTGAATAGCATATACATTCGAGAAATCGCGGAACACTCCCCGAGTGGTATGCCTCCACGGAATTAAAGCATGGAAACGATTCAAACTCGTCGCGCCGATGCGACAGCGAGATTGAGTCTCGTAACGTCTTCGCGCAGATATCCAGATAGACAGATACGCGCGGAGCGTATACACCTACATCAACAAAACCCGGCGAAGGCGACCCTGGCTGCCTTCTCCTCTGCGATGGGTCGATACTCTGCAAGCCGCCACCTTCCCCCGCGCTACCCTCACCCCGCGTCTCGTGCCTCCTCTGTCTTTTGCCCCTACCGCCGCTGTTTCCGTTCAACCCCTTCCATCCTTCCTCTCACATACCCATCTTCACCCACCATCGTACCGTTTCTCTCATCCCTTGTACTTCCTACCCCTACGTCGTCCTCCGTTACCACTTCCTCCTCCTTCTCCTCCGGCCGTCTCTGCCTTCCCGCCGCTGCCACCGCCGCCTCTTTTACCCTCAGTGGCCTCGTCCATAGGTGTACCAGTTGATTGATCGTTTATCGATACGCAGAGGGCCCACCCCGGCGAGTTGCGGGTACGTCCTACACCCGGTCCTCTGCTGCCCTCCCGTCCCGCGCCCCGGCCATTCCCACTTTCAAGTATACGCATTACACATTTATAAGGGCGTTAAACACGAGCCGCATCGATGGCATAGAACGCTGTACAAGGATATATATGCGTATTTCCCTCATCCTCTCCGTGTTTTTCCCTCCGCGCCTCTCTTGATACTCTGCCCTCCGTTCTCTACTCTTCCCTACCTCCATTCCTGCCTCTCTCTCTCTCTTTCTCGCTCTCTCCTTCCTCTTTTCCTCCCTCTCTCTCCCTCTCTCTCTCTCTCTCTCTCTCTCTTTCCTCTCCTCCCCCCTGTAAAGCCAACCGGCCGCCTGGCCAACGAAGCCCCCCTACATCGGTTTTGTGTAGGAAGAGCCATGCTCGATTGGTGTCGGTGTGTTTGTAAGCGCGCCGGGCAACGTCAATGTTTCGAGTCGAGCGTCCGCCCCCATTATTTTACCCCCGGCCTTGGAACCGCCATCCCATCGACTAGCTCTCTATACAACACGGCGCGCCATCTCCTCCCTCCCCCTATTCCTCCCTCTCAGTTCCTCCCCCGCTCGTTCGCGCGCAGAGATCCCGATACACACAGCCGATACTTATTGATATGGGCTTCCGTTTACCGTTGACTACATACGTGACTTAACCGCCGGCCCCATGCACTTCCGAAACTACTACATCAATTTTTAACTGCGCAGTCGGATTTATCGGAGCTTATATTCCGCCCCGTGCACGCCCGAGCAACTGCGCTTGTGCTACTCCGCGAGTTCCTACTATTCTTGTATCTTGTTTCGGTACCTTCAGCCCGTTACTTCATGAAATTCTGTGAGTCAAGCGGAATATATGTACCGAGAAGCACTGAATGTTTCTACATTCTACATGTTTTCTGTTTCTACGAAAAAAAAGTATTTACAAATTATTGTACAGACAGAGTAATTATAGAACTGCGACGCAAATGTTTGTCATGTTAGCGGTGATCTTCTATCGGTCAAAAAAAGAGCTAATAACGTCGTTCGTTAACGAATTAAAGCAAGGTCGCAGGTAGGGGATTCTCCCAACCCCCATCGAGTGTTAGCTTCCAGTCGTGACGTGGCACGACGCGGTGTTGACTGTCCGTCACACATCCCCGAGCCCGAATGACGACGTTTATAAGCTAGTGTCAACAACGGTGGGTAATGATGTGCGGCCCCCATGTTCAGCAACCAAGAGCTTCCCGGCGGGCGGTCGGGCACCCGCAACGTATCATCCCGTCACGCTACATTGAACGTCATTGTCCGAACTAAAGTCGCCGTTTATCGCTCAACGGGTGACGGTACGCGGACAGAGAAACTGAATACGCCTAGCCCGTACTCCGTTCCTGTCCGTTCCCTTGCGGTGCAAAAAATCGCTACTCAAAAAAGCGACATATCGACTTTTGCGCGTCCATGATCGAGGATCGTTCGTAGCTTCCACCAATTTTTGATGCGAATCATATATAATATATAATGATACCTGCATTTTGTACATACACAGATATACAAAACGATTATTTCTATAACATTGTAATGTAAAAGATTGCCTTCTGTATGTGATAATACAATTTCACAGCCCCGATATCATTATATTTGTTTATTTCAGTTAATATACATCTAACTTATACAGACATAAAATTTTTTAGAATATTCCGTGAGATAGAAAGCGTTCCATGACGACAAAGACATGCGTTTTCATCCCCAACACGCGATGATTTACATAATTCGTCATTGGCTTCGCCTTTGCAATCACCCCTTGACTAACGAGACTACCCCAGCAGGGGGGATGTTTCTGCAAATTCACTTTCGTTCAACGTTATATACTGACGCACGATTATCTTTGCACGGTTAAAGCATTCAGTGCAACTGGTAGATAAAACGGAAAATACGACCATAGCATGAATTGCGAAACTCATTTAACTAGAAAGAAGAGAAAGTGCGAGGATGTTATTAATCAGTGTCAAAGCGTGCTTTAGCGATAATTGCGTAGCTAACAATAATTATCGCCACCATAATATTGTACAACTATTGTATATCGGCAAGATATAAATTATCCATATCAGACAATCGCATTAACACTTGGCGATATTTGTTATTAGCAATAAATTCCGCGATTGGATATGTGCATATTTTAGAAAAGGCACAATGAACTTGCTAAAATGAGTGTTTAATCAGCGACGCTTCGTTCGAGAGGCAGAGGCAAAAATAAACGGAAGAGAGAGAACATAAGTCAGCTCGTGATCGTAATGTGTGGGCAAAGTGTTTGTCTGCGATAAATAACGACAATATATGAGCGCGTGTATCGCAAAGAATCGTATATACATCAGACATCATTAATGCCTTCCATTTCCGGGTTAGACATTTACGGATAGAACGCATCTTGCGACTGGATATTCGTATATCATGGCTCTTGTGTTTGACAGTGATATCTTTCAATGTCGATGAATGTTTGTGTACATATGTTTGTATGAAAAATTAAATATAAGATTAAAAAACAAATAATATATCATACAACAATACCTGAATTGCTTAAGTTGTAAAAGTATAAAAATACAACAATAAAAAGTATAAAAATACAATAATGAAAAGAACATTATTTGTGATATACATATAGATTACTTTCCATATTTCTTACGTCAAGCAAATAGGAAATTAAGCTATTAGATACTGTCGCAATGCGTGCATTTAACGCGGAATGTAAAATAAGCAAAAACGTATAAATAAAATTATCCGATCGACAACTAGGTATGTTTTCTGCGATGCAGAAAAAGCGTATCGCGAGCCGAGAGCCTCGCTATACCCGATCTTGATTACTTTCATCTCACGTAGATCGTTTCGTTGCAAACGTGACAGCAATTACCCGCGGCGCTAGATTTCGCTGCGTTCTCAATAAGCGTCCAAGTCTGGACCAACAAGCACTACGAATGCCGAGGACAGCCGGAATATACTCGCCGAGCACTCGCGAAATTCATAAACTTCTACCACACGCGTGTCTCCCCTTTCTTCGACGATTAGAAGTCGCGTATTCCGCCGCGCATAATGAAAGGCCCTCCATTATGGAGACGGAGAGATTTTCACGACTCTTTACTAACTATGACTTGCACATGAGTGCTGCCGAAACAAATAATTCGCCGTTCATTATAAATGGACAAAGTTTCAGTGGAATTTCCTTTAACTCATTATCGACTTCTTCGAAACGGTTTCACTAGCATACTCGTTACATTTTGACAAGGTTCTTGCAAAAAACACTTAAAGATATGATTACCTCGCTTGTTTCGTAATAAATACAAACCTGTTCGTCGCCATGCGATTAAATATAATTTTTATAACGCAGATGTTGTTAATAATAACGCTATAAACGATAATTAAGTAAAATATATAAAACAAGAAAAGTTTATTTATCAATTATTTATTATTAAAAACATTAAAATATCAAAATTAAATTTGCAAATTTAATTGAAATTTCTGTATAAATTATCTGCTATTGCTGCTTATTTTTTAATTTTTAATTTAATTCATATATAATTAGGTAATTGAATATGTGATTAATATGCATTAGATAATTTTCAATTCATACTTGATTATATACAAGAAATAACAGAAGATAAAAAGTGAAATAGGCGTCGTGATTGTATTTCAAAGAAATATACTACTTAAAAACAACATTTCGCATGTTATAACAGTTAATTACTTTTTGATTTCTCCATCGTCACATGTGCGTGCACTTTCTTTCGAGGCTGTTGTACGATGTCCAACGTATTTCACATAATTTCTTTCGGAGCATTCCTTCGGAGCATGCTCTCTTATATCACATAGCTTTATTCGGAGAGCATGCAGCAGAACCGTTTATCATCCACCATATGGGCCCTACTGTGTTGATAACGATACTCGAGGTGAAAAGAAGAATCAATTGCGAAACGATGGTCATTCCGAGGCACCTCATCGTGTCCCCGCACGAAATCCAACATTTCTCCATAAACGAATTTGCAGTTAAATTATGAGGCATTTATTATCGCAATAATGACCAGGCTTAATTACTTGGCCACTGTAAACACGTCCTCCGCGATATAACCGGAAAAATGGATGTTGTTAATAATGAATACGAAACGATTACCATGAACTGTGTTCGCATGTAAAACGCAAAAGTCGTAATTTAAAAAAAAATATCGACCGTTCTTTTCGTGCGACAACCTGTTCGGTTGTTGCTCGAAGCGATGGACAGGTCGGCTACAATATTGTACAAAGTTCAACTAAACAAACCTGTTTCCGCAGAACCGTGGAATTAACCGTTACGAAAGATCGTGCCGTATGATAATGAATTTTCTCTTGAGCTTAGAAAATATCGTACGCGCGAGGTATCTTCGTACATGTAACAAAATTACTATCGGTCCCGTACTATATGCCTCGCACGGATAAAGAAGCTCTCGGTAAGCCCAAAGATACGTCGATTATTTAATCGACGCGCACGACAAGTTTCGCACAAATAATTGCGCGTAATATCGACTCATGCATACCGGCTTTGGCTATAAGATCTTCGCGGACAATTTTCCCCAGGAATATTCGAATCGACTGTTACGCAACATGCTCGATCACTTACAATACACGCAACGCGTATTTCCCCCTGCAAGTCTCTACTAAATAACATCCATTACTCAGGAATTTATTCGTAGGCTCACAACAGGGCGCCGACATTACGAAGCGATAGACAAGCGTCCTCTTCCATAGACGTTTCCGCGAGGGGGTACGTACCTTGTTCCAGCTAGGATATTTTCGTCTAATCCTCGATATGGCTATATGTACAGGGAGATAAGAGCATCCGCACACAAACTTCCGTATTCATGATTATTCAGTCGCGGAGTCCAATGCAACTTTCGAGATATGCGTATCCGCAAAAAGATCTAAAGATTATTTGACATATCGCTTACGAGAAATACACGATGATTCTGACATATTATAGAATAGAAATGAATAAAAAGAAATAAATCAATCGTTGTGCGATGCTGTAAAGTTGATCAATGACGTCAAATATTAAATTTTGCAACATGCGTGAATTCCTTCTTTCGACTCACCTATTTTTCTCAGGACGCAGATACAACACGCACATAAGCACATATCCACGCCCCGCGACTGTCGCTGGGGCCATTTTGTAATATCGCGAGCTTTACGAGCAGATTTCCAACAAGCCTCCACGGCGACCCCCGCTGACGACGATAGTGTTAAAGCGGTAGCGTGACTGCACGCCGCTTTCCCCTCCGTTTCCCGTCGCGACGAAAAAGCGTCGGATCGAGAGGATCGAGAGGGCCGAGGCGCTGTGGCGATCCACGCCGTGGCCGTGGCGGACCACCCGATGTGTCGGGCATCTGAATTAATTATTTGTTTTAATATAAAATCCGCGGGGTGTGATTTAGTTCGCCGCTACGGGGGCAAGTAGTTGGGGGCCCGAGCGCATAAACAAGTCACAGCGGTCGGGACCCTATCTCTTTGCTCCTCATGGATGCGTTCCGCGCCGGCGGGAGAGGTATTCGGACGCACATGTATGCACCGCGCGTAGTGGAGGAGAGAGAGCCGAACTAACGAGTCGCCGCCGTCGCAGTCACGTCGACTCCGCTGCAGCACGAGGAAAATCGCGCGCGCTCGCCGGGATCGGCCGCGACGCCGATTATCGATGGCGCGATTTAATCAAGCATGTCGATTGCTCCTCGGCATTTATGGCGAATTTCACTCTATTCGTGTCCACTGAATCATATTTTTTGTCGAGATGAGATTGGTTTATGCAGTACGCGCGTCTGATACGAGATACGTCGAGTATCTTAACTGCAATCGGCTGACCGTCGCCTATATCGCCGGTGAATTAGTTTCATTCGGAAAACGCTCGTTTTTTCCGCCCGATATATCGCTTTGATTAATTATGCGAGTCTAAAATACCGTGATCCTGATACTAATGTCATCATACGTTCGCTATATCTTGAGTTGTTTTTTGATATCGTATTTTAGAAATCTGCGAATTACTTTGACGGGTTGAAAAATTCTGTTTAGAAAAATGTATGTGCCATCTTGCAATTTTCCTGATATTTAAACCGTAGAGATATGCGAGTAAATTTTTTAGATTTTAATCTATATGCAAATATGAAGTATTTTATATATTTATGTGTAGTATCTAATATTTATATACCACATAAATACATCAAATGCAAGCTAAACTAATGTATAACTAATTACTAAAAGGTTACTAAAATAACTCGTTATGATGATAAACTTGATTGATAAATCGTATACATACAATCCAAGTTGAGGATTTATTCCTCTTAATATATTACATTTTATATAGCATCTTATCACAGCTATGGCTACTATACATGGTTATTAATTATGCCATTAATAATGCAACGAGATAAAACTTATAATTACAAATGCCAAATGAATTAGTATAACAATTTTTCCATCTATCGCTATTAATTGCATCTAATTATCTCTTTCACGCAATATCTTCCGAACACTTATTATATACATGTATATGAATTAATTATTTCTAGTGTTCGGCACAGCTGACATTGCAAATAGGGAAAATAGAAAATAGAGAAAGGGCATATATAATACTATGCCACTGTTCCGTGAAGCAAACAGGAAAGGGAGGAGCAGAAATTCGAGTCGACTTGGAAGTCTCGTTAATGGATGGAAGGTCGCGTGTAGAAGAGAGTAGCGCGTTCGGAGCTATTGCCCGGCATCGGCGGTCGGCGAGCCACTAATCACCACTAATGTTAATATTATGCAGCAACTACAATGCTCTACGTGGAACCTCGATAAACCATGAGCGGATCTCCGGAAGATGCATGCAGCCGTCTCATGCGATTCCCTTGTCGAAGTGCCACGCCACTACCTCCCGATCGTTTTTTCCATTGGTCTTTGCACGCAGGTATACTGACTCATTTTCTTGTTTTCTCAGAGTCGTGTAAAAATTTCGGTGTAGCCAAAAATGTGATTGATATTTCTTTCTTTCTCTCTATTGCGATCCTCGATTGTATTATTAGAAAAGCAAGACATTTTTTTCCCAATAAATATCGTATTTGAATATCCTATATTGCTCGATTAAACCTAATTACATAATATAAATCGATTGGTAAAACAGCTTAATGCATATACATTTTCAGTAATTTAACGCTAATTATATATTCCGCTCGTAACCTATCCGGACGATTACGAACAGTAGGCGAGAGTTCATAGATCACCTTGCGGATTCTGTAATCTATAGGAAACTCTTAACGTCGTTCACGCGGCCCATCCACGAAATGGAAATGGAGGTCCCGGAAAATAGCCAACACGATGGGTGAGATTGCCATTTATTTTGACGTCCCCGGTAATCGCCGACGCGCAGGTAAATGTTAATGGATGGGCACTGACAGCAAATTGAATACGTGCATCGATCCGCGGCGATACCAGGTGCGTTTTGTTCGATACGGTACTCTATCAAACCCGCTGACCTATCAACTTGCCACGTATCACGAGGAATGACAAGGGGACAAGTCTAGTGGAACTGCTACAGGCTGCCGCGGGTGGTCAATTAGAAATGAATATTCAGCATTTCGCGTCCATTGACAACGATTCCCTCGGCGATGAGTTATCGGAGCCGGTCACGCGAATACTTGTAAAAGCTAATAGTACGATTCTCGTGCACGCGCGCGCAGCTAACTACATACGATAATGATAATTACAGTGTTCCGCTGATTAATTATCCGCGCGCGGATATTTTTACGCGCGATTTAAGGAATCGACGATCCGTATTCCAATTATCTCTCTTCATTCATATTAACATTATAATTAAATTACATACTCGGCACGCAAAGGAGAATAATGCGTCTGATTTATTTTATTGCTCGAAGACCGCCTGGACGGATACCGAAATTGGGTTACCTTAATTGGAGGCAGAAACGGATTCGTATGTGAATCCGTCTTTCGCTCTGTCTGTCGCATTTCCGTATTCACGTGATCGGGGCGTGAATTCCGCGTATTTAAGTGTCCGTTGCGCCATGGTGCCTTTCTTTACCCCCGGTAATGATCCCTTTGTCCGGCGAGTGAGCGCGACTTTAAGTGAAAACGTCCATTCAGCCAACGACAACGACGGTTTGCGCCCTGAATATATTGCACCGATTGCGAGGGGAAGATAAGTACGGGAGACTGAGGTCCGTCGGTTCTTAGCTTCCGACGACTCCGAGCGAAGGTGCCTTTTTTTTCTTCAGCTTGCTGAAGAAAAGGAGCTTAACGCTCGCTTCCTTACTGTCGGAAAGGAGAGAACGAGAAAGAAAGAAAGAGAGAGAGAGAGAGAGAGAGAGAGAGAGAGAGAGAGAGATTGCGTTATTCACGGAGGTAAGACGGTGTCGTCATAATACGAGCTCGTTGTTGCGTCGAATTTGGAGGAAGCGGCTCGTAATAAAGGCCGGCAATTATTCTCATTCGTGAAATTCGCCCCTTCGTGGTGCTCAGCTCCTCGCTGTTGCCGTTTTCCTTCTAATGTAACGTCCATCAGCGAGGCCAACACGAAAGACCAATCAACGTGAGAGGTACGCTATTAGCGTGAGATTTTTTTAGCATTCAAGCTTCGTTCGTTCGACGGGATAGCGCGTCGCGATAAATCGCAGCCGCGCTATGTCTGCAGTGCTTATTTACACGCGCGTATGACTTTGACGAGCGTTCGTCCGCGTCGACCGCGGGGGGACGACGAAATGTGTTTAAGCCGCATCGATTTGTCTTAAGCCACGCGAACACTGGCATGCGAGGCATTTTCACATCCGGCACCGGCAGAGATTTTCACGAGATCGGCTCTAAGTGTTTACGCGATACTCCGCGGGATTTTTTTTAGAAAATTAATTAACACCCCCGGCCGCCATAAGCCGCTTATCCCCCCCCCCCCCATCCTTCCTCCGCGGATTAGAATCGCAAACGCGTTAAACGCTAATAGATGCAGTCGAGTCGCGCGGGCTCTAGTAAGTGTATTCGCCGAGAGTAAATAAGCGTATCTCAAGTGGCTCTATTAATAGGTTCCCGTGAGCTTATAAGCCGGAATAAATTTTTTTCCGGGACCAGATATCGGCGCGCGGCAGTATCACGCGCGTCCAGCGCCGCTTCCAAAGCCAAAGGCACGTCGATCCAGAAGCCGATCTCGCATTGAGATAATAACAGGGAGATCGCCCCGTGGCGTCGGAAGGCGGTTAAAATGTACCTGGCGATATAGTCAACGACCGAGATCGCCCCAAACGGACCTACCGATCGATTCGCGATCATTTGCACGCGATTTGTTAAACGCGGTTAATCCTCCTTCTCCCTATCTGTGTTTCTTCCCTAATTTTGCTATCAAGATAAAACGAGACCTCATATTTGTGAAAAGAGATTTCTTAAAGTCTTCTACGTAATGCTAATTTAATTAGAAATCAGTTATGCAAATAATCACTTCTTCGTAAAAAAATTCAATTAACGAAAATTTTTAGAGAAAGACAAATTATTCATGCTCGTAAAGTATTTAAATGTCAGATTAAAAATCAGCGGTGGCGAATGTTTTAATGAGAAACGCTGGATTTCCTGTAACGATCGCGCGAATTACCTACTTTATCTTATCCTGCTTGGCGCAAAGGATGCATCGTATGGAAAGACGCGCATCGGGAAGAAACGTGCAAAAATCACGACAGATACGAGCGTTAATTTGCGTTTCCGCGGCAGAAACGGGAGTAACGAAGGCTTATTAATAGAGAAGGCAGTGCACGCCAGAAGGCGACTATCCCTTTTTCAGAAACCAGCCCACGGCGGCGTACTGCCATGCTACCACATATTTGCACGTATTTCACAAACAGATAGGCGCTCGAACGAGTCGGTAATTACGGATGTGGCTTAAAATAATGAAAATCTATTAGTTGGTACAACGCTTAACAGCGATGCTATCCGTTTAGGAGCGGGTACACGTGCACCACCACACACATGCGCATGCGTATACGCTTGGAAATGGAATCTCGCCGCATGACAGGACGAATGAAATCTACCTTAGAAGGACGTTCGGGACAGGATGAAGGCTGTAGCGAGAAGTACATCAACAAGATCTATTTCAAGATCTTCGTAAAATTAAACAAAATTAGGCGAAGAGAATTTCTTTATGATAACTTTTACCTAAACTGGACTTGATCTAATAAACAAAATTGATCTAATAAACAAATTAATAAAAGTGCATATTCCTATCCCATTCTTAAAGAAAAAATGATAAAACCTCTTATAGAGATCTATGCGATATGCGATATTCAAAAAATCACTGAAAATTCTGAGTGTAAAACTATATCGATAATTAACATAAGTTTACAGCAAATACCAAGCCTAAAGGCTGTAATCTGCCTAGATTTAGTTACGTTGATGAAAAGCAAGTTTAAATGCAACTCCCATTCTTTTTTTACTAATAAGTTATAATCATGTGTGAGATAAATATAAATAATCATAAATAAAATCAATGCATTGCCGATATATCAATCCACGCAAATGCTTATCTTGAAATGTATGTTAAAATAAAAATGTTTTTTTCCGTCAAAAAAAATTTTACATTAAATTTCTTTAGCTTAGGAAGAAAGAATGGATGATCAACGAAATGAATAAAAAAAAAATGGATGAGAAATAAATAAAAGAATTTGTTCGAATATCGGTCGATATTCTCGATTACAAGCGCCTATCATCAGAGCACATCGCGCAGCGAGTCGATTAAAGCGGAAACGGTACAGCGTGAGGAGAAAACAGATACAGAGAGCGCACCGTCAACAGCTCTCGGATGCTGCGGAGAGGATCTTCGCGCGGAGTGAGCGCCGCGTTTCGCATCGGCTGGCCGGCCGGCCGGTCGGTCGGTCGGTCGGGGTCGCTGACTCGAACGGTCGCCGATCCGTCAGTCGATTACTCCGGGGATCTTACGTGAACATGGAAACAGGTTCTTGGAATCCGGTTCTCGATTCTACATACGACTCTAATCAACGCGGCTAGATTGCTGCATCGTATAGGTACATACGCCGTGTACGGCGAGCTAGCGCGCGTTGGACGCTCGCTCGCTCGCGGTCGCATGTGTGTTACCTCGTTATTCCCTTCGGTATAATGTGCGTTGTTTGTTCGACTGGCGACGGCCGTTCTTCGGCCGGTCCCGGTCGGGCTGTTGAAATGTATTTAGAACCGATTTCATCAACGTCGTTTTATAGATGTAGTTGACATACTTTTCAGTTTTCTTTAATTCAAGATTAAGAAACATGAAAGATATCAATTCTCTCTCCAAGTTCGACGTACATATCAAAATTGATTGATGAGACGTCGTCGGTGAAAATCGTCTCCTAATGTCAAATAATAAATGACCAATGTATTATAATTACTGGCAAAAGATCTCTCCTTCGATATCATTTAAAATCTAATTCCGACTGCTTTTATCGAAGATTCGGCCATTATTTAATACTTATTTCTTTAATACTATTTACTTGTATAAAAGTACTTTGTATAATATATAAAATTTGCATATTAAAATATAATTTTTTTATAGTTTACTACAATATATAGTATCACTGAAAATATAGCAATGTCAATCTTTTCGATCGATTAAGTTGACACATGCTTCAGTGACATTTCCAATTTCGGTCATTTGCTTAAACGGATAAGGTTGGACAAACCAGAGCCCGATTTGTTCTTTGTGTGGATTGTCACGAAGGTATCCCGTCAGCACAGGCGGCTTCTACTTACAAGAAATGAAGTCACAATTACTCAAAATTCGTCGCGCGACTCACAGTTAGCCGAAAAGGATCGCGATGCGTGTGCGGGCCGAACGAGCCCGGCAATAGCAGCAGCTGGTGATTTTGTTTGCACACGTGGAAAGCAAAGTCGGAGTCGTATTTGCGTGCGCGTCCACCGCGTCAATCGAGTCGCGTCGAAAGATCCGAAACGAGTGGATCACGCTGCTGGTACCGATTTTACGTGGCTACGCCACGGTAGCTGGCAATTATCGTTAATTGAGACCCCGAAATGCAACGCCTTACAGGCAGCTGCCGCAACGGAAAACGATCCCTGTGATTCTCGATGAATTTCGCTGAGGATACACCCGGGGATGGGGCCGGTCCTTTTTTCGGACAGTCGCCGTCGTGAATCCTCTCGTAAGCGACCATAAGCGGCATTTTATGCGCATCATACAGTAGTTTCTTTTTTTTTCTCAGCGAGATACCTTCGGCTACGCGCGCGATATGTATCGGAATTATTCTCCTCGGCGCCTTTTTGCACTCCGTAAAACCGGAAATGTTCACTGCTCTAATGCGCGTTGCTAGCGAAGCGCGACCAATTAACGTCATTCCAGCGTTACGACAGTGTCGAATTATTTTAACGCTGACATTACTAATATGCGTTTTCTTCTGGCATAACGCAGTACACAATACGACTAGTTTCGTGTGAAACACGAAAAGATAAAACCATCTCCCAAAATTAAAAAAAAATAAAACAAAATGAAATAGAATAGAGAAAAATGAGAAAGATAAAAAACGATAAAAATCGGAGAACTCTATATAAATATATCATTGTAAGTAGCAATAAATGTAAGCAATTAACTATATGACATGGTAGAAAATATTAATTCTCTATGAAAACCCAAGTTGAACGTTCTAGCCGACAAGCCCACTCGTGAACCATATAGCTAAACGCAAACGAGCGACAAGTTCGAAAAAGAATGATCGGTTTATCGGTGTCAATGAGATGCGCGGGACCAGGGTCCTGGATCAAGGTCGTCCACCTGCCCGTCAGGACCAGGTTATCTGTCCCGCGCGATCCAATGTCTCTCGCTAGTCCACGCCTGCCTCGGAATACGTGCACGGTTAAGCCGAGCGAAGTGAGTGAGTGAGTGAGTGAGTGGTGAGTAAGAGAGAGAGAGAGAGAGAGAGAGAGAGAGAGAGAGAGAGAGAGAGAGAGAGAGAGAGAGAGAGAGAGAGGCCCCTCGTTACGACGCTCTGTGCCGCTGCCGGTCAAGAATGGAGACATCATCCCCGATGATGCCGCGGAATCTGAGCGGAGAAGCGTCTTTCCTCTCACGCGCCCGGAGAACGTTTGCGTTCGCGCTGTATGTTCCGGAAGCGCTCTTCACGCAACTGACGTTTGCTCGCCGCCGCCGGTTGTAAGTATTGTAGCAAGTAGCTTTGCGGAATGATATCCGCGGGAACGATTGTAATTCGAGAGCATGCACTACTGGAATACGCATTCTGCTTTTATCAAGATGATATAAAAAATGATAATGATTAGAATCCTAAAAAGACGATATCTATTATTCGTTAATGATAATTTTAAATTTGACGTATGGATTTTTTATTTTATTGTTTTTTTTCTCTCACATTTTTTGCAGTATTATAACACTGTTTTACTATATGTAAGCTATAGATATTTATTTGATCGTTAGAGAGAATACATTGCAGTAAAAAGCCGCAAAATGGCGTTCCATGAGATAGCAAAAGAGCAGTCCGATTTACTGACGACTTTTTATCATCTCCAACTTGCGCGTGTGGCTTTAGCTATCAATACGCTGCGTTTTCGCGACGCTAATAAATATAAGATCTTGAAAATTTTGTGGTGCAATGTACCGATGGCCGCACGAAGATATGTATAGGTCGCAAGGAGACCAATTAATTTTCGACCGTTATGAAAGAGCCGAGGCAGAAAGCTACTTGTATAAGTCCTCTCCGCCGATAATGTACTGTATTACGAATGAGGGGTTTTACACAATCGCCGCCATCCATAGCATCTCTCACTCAAACAGTTGACGCAACAAGGTCTTTTTATAGAACCATCGTCCTATTTTTATAGACCATTTTTATTTAAATAAGTGATTTGTCTAAAACTCCGTAATTATCCTACACCGCTGTATAAACATTTAAATTTGTTAATTTCTACAAAATGTCAATCGTGCGTGCAACGATTCACAGCGGCATCCAAATAATTTTTATTACAACTGAGTGTAAATAACGTTTCTTGCTCAATTGGAAAGCGCGAAATTCTACTAGAATGACAAAACAGAGACGTTTGTCAAGCTCGCGTACTTTGCCGTTGCAATGGAATAAGATCGGCTATCGGTTCTCCGTGTCTCACGTCGCACAATATTTCCCCGTCAGAAAATAATCCCGTTGCACGACAACGGAGAAAATACCGATAGCCCAATACCATCGGGCCGCTATATCTCCTGACACACATGCTGCTCCTACCGGGATGAAAATTCGTGCCAAGTCCGTGTACGGGCAAGTAAAATGCGTCACTGATCGGGTCGACCAATACGCATGCACGCGAATTTACATCGGCAGGTGTTATCGCATTACCGCAATTGCGCTACCGAAGTTGTAATTTTCAGGCGCGAATAACCAGTCCAACTAGAGAAAAATGATTACGATGTATATATGTATGTTAGCGTCGATGTACACACAAAAAAATATTGTATATTGCCTGTTCGCGCGCATCTGGAACGACGATAATGCGATATATTGCGCGGGAGCTGGTTAATGCTGGTTTATCCATGCTACTATCTAAATCATCGTACGATACCGCCATGCGATACCGTCGATTGCTTTACGACTGCATAAATCCGCGTCGACCCCCTCGATGTCGCATCGGTGCATCTTCGCCGCGCGATTTATAGAAGATTTGCAAAACGTGCTAACGTTTATTTGGATGCGGTTTTGCGTATATGCAGATTCGCGGAATTTACGTGTTACTTTCTAAAACTCTCTCCTGCAATCGCGGGTAATTATTAGTTGCCGCTGCGCGCGACGTGGACATTTACACGCTCACAAAGCTCTCGCTCCGAGAGCAATTCGTAATTCGCTAATCATCAATTCGTCAGAGCGACGCGACGATGCAACGAATGCTATCCTGTCCCTCTGGCAATGCTTTAACTTTCGCTAATCTCTTTAAACAAATTGTTACTTACTTCAAGTTATTTCCTAATTACATTATCTCCTAATAACAATAATTTGCTTTAACCAATTGTCTTTCATTATTTCATTATATTCTCTCGCTTTTCCCTTTAAGATCGAGAAAGCATTAAACTAATCTCGGATATTTTAATTTTGTGATTGCAAGCATGAGAGATGTAAAATGTCACGATCTTTGTGCATCGAATTTGGTATTAATTAAATTACGAAATTAATCCTGCGGTTTATATATAAAGTCAGATCTGAAAAGAAATCTGATAAATAGCTTTTGATAGAGATAACAACGCTTTTGATTCTTCGATTGGTGAAATAAAAGTATGCATATGTCATAACATTTAATGATAATGCTCCATATACGATGCCGCCTTTCGCTAAAGCGTTACGTTTGATGTTAATATATGAGAGGAATATGAACAAAACTGGGAAATAAGTATCGGCTATATGTTAAATGTGCTATATGTGTCACATAAATTAATATTGGAATTTTTGGGAAAAAGAAATCGATATCGAGTGCAATTCTAATTTCACTTCCCCGTTTCTGCCAAGCTCACGATTAACTGGCGGCTTAAACGACGCTTGCGCGCGCGCATGCCGGCGTGGCATCATACGAGCCTCAATGCCGTCTACGGAAAGAGCCGATTTCGACGTGGCCGTCGGGCGGAGGAGGCTTCCGACACGACCCCAGGTCACGCGTAGCGCCCGAGTAAACACGTGCACACAGGCCGTCACGCCGCGAAGCCCCCGGCATGTCGTTCGCGTACATACCTGTAAGAAGGCGGACAATAACAGGCGTTACTGATGTGCGCCGAGGATGTTCGCTCGAAACCACGGCGTGTTGCACACACGGCTGAGATGAAGAAAGGGGAGAAGGGAGGAAAAGCCGAGAGCGCGAAAGAGAGACGGGGACAATCGTGATCTTTCCAACGCGCGACAACGCGAGAGGAGAAAGAGCGAGGGCGCGGAGGGGGCGGTAGGAGAGGTAAGAGCCCGCGGGGACAGGAGAGGCATCGTACGTTCGAGCCGGTGGGAAAGAAGAGCCCGAAGAGTGGATCGAAGATGTAAGGAGGCCCGTGCATCACCTGTGTCGGCCCACGGGTATCGCCGCTGGCGTGCCGTGTAGCGTTGCGGGATGGAGGAAGCGGGAGGAGAGAGAAAGAGAAAGAGGGAAAGAGAGAAAGGGGGGAAAGGGAATCCCAATCGGTGGTAGGGGTAGCGTGGGCCTGACGCGAGGATAGACTCGGACGAGGGACACAACAAGAGGATCGGGGGGGGGGGGACGGGTGAGCCCGCGCGCTGCGTGTGTGACAAGTGAGGCCCCAGGAGGTATCAGCAACCACCACAATCGCGTGGACTCACTCATGCGCCCGTACGTGGCGAGCAACGGACGGAGAGCGATCGACCGACGACGACGACGACGAGGACGACGGCGAGACGAGCGGGCTCGGTGAGCAAGAGAGGAGGGGAAGGGAGCGACTGAGACAGCCAGCCGGGAAGGGAGGACAGGGTATTCTCTCTTATGCCGTGAGGGCAAAGACGGCGGGGCGGGAGGGCCTTCTGGATGCGAGAGAGGAGCCGCGCGCGGCTGCCCTCCGGCGCTCGTCCGACGGCATTCCTTCCACCGAGCGAGTCGTCTCTTCATTCTTCTTATCGGCCCCTCTCTCTCTCCCGCCCCTTTGTATCGCCGTGCGTCCTCTCTCCTTTGCTACCCTGACTCTTTTAAACCTTCCCCACCCGTCTCGCTTTGGCCGCCCGGCCCCACCTGTCAACCGCTCGGATCCCAATTTTAGCCTGGAAAGATGCCTAAACACCCGACTTTGTCACCTGCCATCCCTTGAATCTCGCCGCCTCTGTCTCTTTCTCTCTCTTTCTCTCCTTTTTTTTGTCATTTGAGAGAACGATATCTGACTCCACGAATATGACTAAAAAGAAGATTCTCATTCGCTTGTCTCTCGTGTGAGCGGATCCATCGTTCCTTTTGTTGCATGCGCGGCTCGTGTTATTGGATAATGCGAATGCGATCGTTCCGATCAATCGAACGTGAAACGCTATGATACCCAAATAAAGTAAAAAAAATGATTTACATAAAAAAATGTGCTGAATAATTATTTGTTGGTGAAAATCTGTTGATGAGATTACATATGCCGACATTCGACGCGTTAGTCGCATACGTATATAAAGTACTTTGAAAATGTCATAAGAAATGTCCATTGGTGGAAAAGAGGAAACAGTTTTCCTCTATACACGTTCGTTAGCACGGAACACGTTCGAGCGAGTAAGTGCGATCTCGTCGTTGATATATAAAATTTGAGCAACGCGGTCGAGTAAATGAAGATTTTCACGGTGCCGCGCGTTCGCGAGTACACGGTATTTTCGCAGCAATTAAAAACGGTCGGTAATTTCTTTAATCAACCACCCCCTTCTCCCCCTCCGTGCAACGCCTCCTCCACCCGCGCGCGCGCGAGCGCGCGAACTAAGTTTCAACGCCGAGATAACATCGAGCCACGGGGTGATAAGTTACGCAAACCCCCTAACCGTAGAAAAACAAATGCGTTTCCGACGGCAGATCATTATACGGCGCGTTATTTATTCTTGATGATCATGAAATACCGGTTCCCCACGGGGCACGGCCGGAGCGTGCACAATAATTAACGTACGATAGCAATAACGATAATTCGAGATCTCGCGCAGCATTCCGGCGCTACCGGACACCGGTGGTGCGCGCTTCATTCATCGATCTCGCGTTTATACTCCAGTACCCAGGCCCGATGCCTCGGCAACGGCTCCGGCTCTCGGTATCGGTCTCGGATGCCCGTCCGCGAATCGGTCGGGAGTATCAGCATGGTGATGCGTTCCAATTCGGTATTATCTAATCGCGGTTGGCATGCCGGAGCTACCGCGATCTCATACTCCATCATGGCGTGGCGCAACGCGCCTATACAGACCACGCTCGGACGCGGACGTACGCACGTTCGCCGTACGTGTACTTTTATGTATACGCCCTTCATGTAAGCAAATCAACGCGCGCTCACCACAGGTCGTTTCCACGGCTGATTTTTACTCGCGGCAAATAATAAATTATCGGGGCGGCCGTGCGTAATCGGTTCGGAATATAATCTGCGCATGGACAACCGTATCGCGCTGCGGTAGCAGCGGAGGCTCCCTCTTAGCCTACAATCTGTCTTACATATTCATTATAGCTGCAGGGTGAGCAGGTATTATCTTAGATGGTCGGTTTGGAACAACGTATAGCTTGTAATTTTCAAGGGGCCTCTCTCTTTCTCTCGGACTACTTCTCCCTTCTCCGCTCTCCCGCGCGTTTCTCTCGTCCGTTCCGTCGTATCCCCCTCCGTTCGTCTCTCGCCTACATTTCTCTCACACACACCCCTTACACGTTTTCCCTATCTCCTCTGGTCCCGACGCTCTAAGTCGCGACCCTTCCGGCCTCGGCGTCGCGTACCCCGACACCTGATCTGGCCGCGCGCCGTTACCCACGATATAATGACAGTTCGGTACGCGCGTATGCAAGTGTGCAAGTACAAACGTACGTGCACGCCTCCGTCTGATAATATCGCGGTCTGACCGTAATTGCGCTCGCGCGCTCGTCTGCCTCGCCACAATGGCTCGAGTGACGATCCTGGAATTCCCGGAACTCCGAGCGGCGCCTTCTCCGGAAAGAAGAATCGGCATTCGTCGCTCTCGTTTGTACCACGCAACGACACGGTGCTCCGGATACGCATCGGATAGACCCGGTAGACCGCATTCAACGCGTTGGACATATTTAGCTGCAAGAATACGAGTTTTGCTTCCCTTACCGATTTTGTAATACAAAGGTCTTGTTAAAACTAATAGTGCTTATAATGCTATAGAAACATATAGGAATTTCATTACAATGATAATTCACTTTGTAATTCTTTTACTCATTGCTGATACTCGTCGTTGACGTTTTTACGTAGATATCTTCTTTACAATATGGATTTTCGTGAAATTTCATCTTCTGGTACAATTACAAGTTCTCTCATAATTCTTCTTAGCGCAAGTCTTTACGAGGTGATCCACGTATTTCTATGGAGAGGCGATTAGATAGCAGAAAACGAACAGCCGTTCTCGGGGGGCTTAAGGGGCGACGATTCCCTCGAGACTTTCCGAGCAGGATTATCCTTCAATTTTCAAACTTCGGGTAGTGCATTTTCTTGACACGACACTCCGGTGAACGTATTCGGACGTTATACGCGACACTCGGCGTATAACGCCGTACTTGTAGCTAACGCAGGTTGGATAGGTGCGCCGTGGAGAGCAGGTGCCACGTGAAGTGAATGACTGGTGGCATGTTAGCAGTAGCGGTGACGAAAGTGGAAAAGAGAGTGGAGGAGAGAGAGAGAAGAGGAGAAAATGAGAGAGGAAGGTTTAGGGAGTAACGTGAGTGAGGTATGCGACTCCTGTGAGTGGATAACGCGAGTTTAGTGAATGGGGCGAATGAAGTGAAACACTCGAAGTCGACGGAGCGTGCAACGAGTAGGTGATACGCTTTCTAATTATCGGAATTAACTCGACGGGAATAGAAGCGCAGCTTGACACGGTTCAAGCCGCGCGCCGCACGATCTTCGCCTCCCTATTTTGACGCGAAAACACACCGCGCGTAATCTTGTGTACCGGTTTGACCATTTATTTTCCGTAATAGCATTAATATTTCGCGGAATGTTGTATAACATTTTCCACTTTTTAATACCGTTATCGTCGTTCGGTTTTAACGGTAAGTTATAGCGTGGGCATGTTGAAAGCACTCCATCATTAAATTATCATTACTAGCCGACTGGTTTTAGAAATTTTACTTCCACTAACTTGTTACGCCTTGCAAATCGAGCATTAATTCACGAGTGTCTGTAAAAAGTGCACTTGTTACATCTACTTTTATATCATTACTATCTCTTTTGTATTTCTGTATATTTTCTTCGCGTAAATATAAAAATAATACAATTTGACATTAATGTAGAACGAACTGGAATAACAACGATTTTCAAGCTAAAATCTTACTGAGGTTGATCGATTCTGCCGGGTAGATGGCTGGGGCGGCGAGCACCCGGAATCGGGGCACGCTTGTCGTACGTCAAGGCGGGGAGGAAAGTGCACCAGCAACAATAATCAATGGAGTTACTGCATTGGGGTGTGGCGCGCAGTGCCGGCGCCTCCTTGCTGTCCGACGTACTTCGATCCGTACCCCTTGCAACCCTGTCTTCGCCTCCCTCCTCCGGTGACTCCTTTCTCTCTCCCTCACTCTTACCTACCTACCCTTCCACCACCCTTTCCTCCTAACTCACTAGCTACCCCTCCGACGTTGTAGGTATCGACATCCCGTCTTGTGTCTCGTCTTCTTTCTACTTAGACACTTCTATCTTACGGAGGAATTGTAAAAGGAAACATTTATCTGATATAGCAGTTATTCTATAGAAAGAGTAATTGCAGATATCGATTACATCTAGTTTATAATCTATTTAAGCGTCAAGTCTAAAGACTGCGTGTTCAATAATTTTTGCAATTGTCTCTTATCTACATTCTCTTTCTCTTTTTCTTCGCATTCCTTTAGCGATAAATTGACACAAGGACGCAAAGAGTGATTCTGATTCAGCAATAGATAAAGCATCGACATTTCTGCGACGGATAATTGAGACAGATAATCACAGGTTGTCACGATATAATGACAAATTCATGTTTCCACACGATCCGAGGTCCGGACTGAAGCGCGCATGGTGCGTCGGGACCCTGGGGACTGGTTCCGGTACCAAGACCGCGCGTGGGTGGAGCGGATGCAGTAGCGCGAGCACAATGCATTGCGGACTGCAGGTGCCATGCACCGCAACGGAGCAGCGACGAAAGAAGTAGCGTTGCGCTGGTCAGCGCTGACACGCCCGGTTGCTTATGCTTCCGGCGCCAGCATCGTAGCCGAGTATCTCGCAGTTCCGAGCGGCGCCATGGAAGTCGCACTGCACCTGTCTTACAGAGTCTATCATTCGGCGCAACATTTGTCAGCTATCTGTTCATCATTTATCATTTCTCCAGGAACGCCGCTTTCCTGAACGATACAATATCAATAATAATGTGCGAAAGGTGAAAGTATATTGCAATTGCAATGAACAATTAGTCGTTGAATTAATCAATAATGACATTAATTAATAATGTGATTTTCTAAATCAATAATAAAGGGCCTGGCTCTCAATTAGCTCTTTCCTTTATTATTCGTGGATTTTCAACAGAGCCTTATACATTTATTTCAATAATAAAGGTTCGATATATTCGATTATGTCTATATGGTACAGATAAATGAAATCTTATTCTATAAAGATAATTTTTCCCGAAGCTAGTCTGTTAACACCTGCAGGTATGACTAATAGTTCTGATGTAAAAATCTATACAAGATTAGATTTTTGGATACAAAAGAGATAAAATAATATTTTTTATCGCCGTTTTTTATTAATATTGCCGTTACTCTCAAAATAATTAAATTACGAACACGATGATTAATGGATTCGAAAGATCGGTGACTTATGCAAAGCAGAACTCATGTTCTGTTTGAACGCGCGGTGACAAATTGGTAACGTCAGTGGTTTAGACGCGTATCCACGACGAAGAGTTCGAAACGATGACGACAGAATGGCATTTTACTGGTTACAGCTGCCGCGCATGATTATTCGCGCACTTCCGTTGCATCGAATCGCGTCGTGCGAACGTCTCGCGGAATTTGCAATTCTCATTCTGCTGATAATGCTGATCTTGAAGGGAGAATCGGTCGAATGTGTTCCCGTGAATACATTACGCATTTCTCGGATTGTATATGCACTTAATGTAAATAATGGCGATAATACCGATGCGTTGCCGCGCATCGGTACGGGTACACTATTTAAACGACCGTGCTTTCTACATTACTCGTAATTTATTCCAGAGGCAATTACAGCTCAGCAAAGCTATATTTTATGATCGCTAATTGGAAATCGACACCGTGCGACATTTGAAAAGTATCATCTCTTTTAACTACTGCGTTAATCATTTTAAGTGCAACTCGATAATTGGCACTAAGTGCTGTAACTTTGCCTGTAAAACTTTTTCACCTCCCTTTCTTTTTCTCTCCATCTTTTCCCATCATTAACGCTACTAAACGCAGACGGTACGCTTCGCATGCGATAACGATGACTTTTAGCGTAGTCACCGTTGTCACTGTCAAACAGTCAGCACACCGGTGGCTGCCGTCGATATTTAAAGCAGCACCGTCATCCCTCGGCCGGTCCACATAGCTCATTCATGCTCGCTCTCCATTCAATCTTCCGATCAGAAACCACCTGATCGCACGCTACCGTTCGTACCTGCTATATGGACGGTACGCACCAATGTTACATTATTTATAGGTACTTCTAATCGCGCCTTACAAGTTCCGCAGCATGTACCCAGTAGGAATAATTCTGGTAGTCAATAACGTCTTAAACATTGGCATTAGTTATAGCACAAAACCCCGAAGAATGCACCGATTAAAAAAGAATGAAATGTATTTTTTTCCCGCAAGAAGACCTCATCATCGATCGATCAATCAACGTATTCGCATCGCGAAGCGTGCTTTATTCCACAATCAATCAAAGAAAAGTAAGACCGCGTTCTGCGCGAACAAATGCTCGTCCAAACTAATTAAAACATACAAGTCCCGATTTGTCTATGTGTGCCGTAATCTTTATAAGCGTCCAGCAAAGCAAGATCTTAGAGGCGCAGTCATTAAGAATTGCGACATGAAAGAACATATAGTTATTGTCCCCGTGTATACAGGTGGAAACTCGTTATAAAGCACTTGTTACGCATGACGCAATCCTCAATATAAGTTATACGTCACAGCACGGACGTCAATGCAATTCAAGTCATTATTGAATGATATATAGATAGTCTTACGCCTAACAAAATGGGACGTCTTACATCATCTTGTGGCAGAGATAATAATGATGTATTATTAAACCCGCGTGTAGTAATGACGAATATATTATTCACATGCTCAGCTTCTTTCATAATTTATCCTTTCGTTGCACTTGGTGCATGTCAATTAGACTGAAATTGTACAGTACAATTAATAACACAATAAAAATTTTATCACAACTACTACTTTGTTTTAATTTTCTTATTCGCTATATAACTGCTCGTATATCAAGTTTCTCGAAGCGACATGATAATCGTGTGGAAGTTTTCTTCTAAACTTTATTCCAATTTTTCGAATCATAATAATACTTCATTAACACATGTCCGTTAATAATACTTTGAGAAGCAAAGAGGTATGTACATGTACATCGTTGAAATCTGCAGATATCTTTTGATTGTCGATAAATGGAAAAAATATATGTTTCATATCATCAAACTTAAACAGCTACTACTTTTACGAGGATTAGCCCACGTAAAATCCGATCATCCTTTATCTTCGGCGATCAAGAAGGGGCCAGCGGTCCCGCAGGAATATTCGGTTAGAATTCAAAGCGTGTGCCGTTCCCACGTAGACTCCGGGGAGTTTTTCCGATTCACGATGAATCGCTAACCCAAATGCTCAGTAGCCCGAGGATCCAGATTGTGCCGCTCGGAGGCATTATGCCATCCCGCATTGTGCGCTCATTGTGCGATTGAATAAAGAATATTTTTAGACATCACTTAGGGCTTATCCGACGGGGTGACACACAAGCACATCTCATCCTCGCCTAACATCCCCCTTTCCATTGTCGTGGAAGACACTCTTATTGTTTGGGATGCTTTTAGTAGCCGAATATCTCACGCTAAAACTACAAATGGATGCGAAAAAAATGATCGAATGTCAGAAACAGGTGGCTGTCAAGATACCAAATGACTTTCATTAACATCATAAAAATTTCGAATAAAATTTCATATTCTAATGAATTCTATAATTTCCTCATTGTGAAATAAAATTGACTATAGGTAATGCAACAATTATAACCATAAAACATATTTTAATTGTCGTCTTCTTCATTGCTCCTTGTGGTTAAAATCATGATTGAAAACGAACGTTAATGATGTATAAATTATTTATATAGAAAGTTATGCTTCAATTAGTAAATCAAATTATCAACATCACATCAAGTACAAGCTGTTGTAATGCTAATTAGTTACTACATTAAAATAAAAACGATGTCGATAATATCAACGAATGTCATTAACATCATATACCGAGTACTTTATCTGACACAAAATCGTGACACTTTAATTTGTCAGTTCTTTTGTAATTCGATGTTGGAATTTTCAATTGATTTTAACAAGGTGAAACAGAACTAGTTTTAATGTATTGGAAATTTTTATATATACACTGATTTATATATTTTTTTAACTAAAAATTATCGCATATATATGTACTGCGAGCTGTGAAATAGCGACCATATGATTTACCAAAAGGATCACGTCATGATAAGGTATGTTCGAATTAACAAGAGACTCGAATTTCATGTTTTATTGCTTAAAATTATCTCTTCTGATGCAGATTGACGTCATTTTGCTGCGAGTGCTTAGGTGATATAAGAGAAATTGTCAATTCTTGAAGAAAACCTGACGATAAGAACGCAGTAAAGCGGTTCGGCCGAGCTGCCGCCAGCTAAAACTTCGTTTAGCATCGCATCGGGGTGAAACAAACCGGTCGCGTGCGTGTTGGCTGCGTGCGACGAGCAGAGGAGCAGAGGGTCAATCTCCTCGCGCGCTTCTTCTTCTTGTTCTTTCTCTTCATATTCTCTCTTTTCCTTCCGCGTAACCATTTTCTTCTTCTTTTTCATCATCATCTTCTTCTTCGCCCGCCTAACCATCTCTTCTCCACCTCTGTTTCCTTCGCGGCAGCATCCTTTCTCTTTGGCCATTTCTTCCCGTGCCTCTGCCAGGTAGTCGCCATTATAATGTACCAAAATATCAAACCGCTACCACCCGCTATCGTAAGCGTATTGCATCGTTATTTCATCGAGAAGAATGGTCCACCAGGTTCCAATGAGATTCGATGAACGTGAGTTGTACAGAATATTTCGCGAATCATTAAAAGAAGGTAAATGCAGTTTCATGCTTTTTATTTGTCAATTTGGAACCATGACTAGAATGTTAAACTGAATGTCTGAAAAGGTAGACAAATTATATTTTGATTCTCTTCATAAGTATGAATAGCATTAATTGTCAATATAAATTTAAAAAACACGCGAAAAAAATGTTTACACCTGAACACGTGATGGAAACATTCATCCTTAATTTCAATATTATGAATATCTTCTTAATAAAACTCATTATAGTAATAAATATTACTAGTAGATATTATTCAAGAAATCCAGCATCACGATTATATACATTACCTCAAGGACCAGAAAAAAAACGATACATCACTATTGACTGGTCGGCCTTGTCTAGATGCCTTATCTTTTTACGTACGGGATTTAGTAAGCCATTGTGATGCCATAGACGAACGGCGGCAAGTCGAATTACGCACAATCATTTGCGCAAGGGAAACGTTTTATCTGACTGTTCTTTACTTATATAGTGCTCACTGTACGATGGTTTATCAACAATATCTCAAAGCAATATGTATCAATATATGTATCAAGAGAAGTTAATATTATACATTGAAATCTTTAGACAAATGTGGTAAAGTGATGAAGTCAAACTAATGATTGATCAATCAGCATACTGAAAGGATTTATCACCGAGCAACATCTCTAATAATAAGGAGAGATACTTCGTAGAAAAGACCATTCCATGAATTTTGAAGATAATGCGACATATTTATATATTGGCACGTTAGCTCCATACACGGAATCGCCATGAAATGCTAACGTTATAATAACGGTCGTAATAGCAAGAAGTCGTAATTTAAATTGAGTTTCTCGCTTGTCTGCCCGTAATAGCTCTATTGCACGCCACTCAAACGCGAAAGAGAAAGAGAGCTAAGGTAGGAGAGACACAGCGAGAGAGGCACGGTGATCTGGAGGGAGGGAGACGATGAGAGCGTGACTCGAGGAACACGCGGGAGCAAGAGAAACGCGATCGAATGTCGAGCGAGTGGGTGGGTGTGAGAGATATCTGCACTCTTGTGGGGCGCGTTGATCTAATTGATGCCCAGAGTTGGGGACAGAGCCAGGATATGACGCGAATCCATTGTGGCTCGCATTATTATAATATATATTATACACATATCCTCCACACTACACCGATATCACCGCGTGCGACGTGACAACGAGAGCGGAGCGAACGGCGAGGGAGAGAGGTATATACTGAGGAAGAATGGGGACGGAGAGATACGAATGTAACAATCCGCCGACATTGTTCGGTCAGCCAGTTAGGGAGTACGGTTAGCGGGAGTCAGACACTTCGTTCGATATATCGGCAACGATTTGAAGGATCGGTAATCGCGGCTAGTGTGCGTAAGATTCAAGAATTGGCGAAAAGAAAGAATTCTTCGCGAAGTATATCGAGCGATCACATAAATAGTGATAGTCACCCACGATTTTTGAAAACTTGCAAAATAAACAATTGTCTAATATTAAATTTGATGAAAAATATACCGAGGACAGTGACTTACAATAATGAGAATAGATTTATAACTGACTCTTAATAAATTTATTACGATATTACTATTTGGAGCACTCTGAAAATGTTTTTAAATAGCGCAAGTTGGCTAGAAGAGAGACATATGGCTTTGCGCGAGGAACTTTCATTCAATTCCGTTGCGGAGTGTCAGCAAGGCTCTAACCGAGGATCCCCCTTCTTGGCAATTCGTTAAAGGACATGTTGGTAAGTCATGCATGCTGGTACGAGCGCCAAGTGAAATTGACGCGCAACCACTCGAAAACGAGCGCGGGTAATCGCGTTCACGTAAAAGTGTCTTAGGACCTTCCTTCCTCCGGATCTTCTCCACCGCCTCCGCCTTTACCAAGACGCATACCAGACGTCGCCCTCTGAAACTTATAATGAAGAAAACCCTCGAGAGACGCTCATGTATAGAGACCGACGATATAAAATCATTAAAGGAACCGTGCAAGTATTCTTCCCCTCCGCCGGCGACATCCCCTCCTCTCTCGTCGCTCACGAGCGAGTTGATATTCAAAGTATCCCTCTCGTTTTAGCCGAGTGGATGGCACTTTGACTCCCGTCCCCCCGCGATAACATCTAACGTTTAATTGCATTCGAGTCCGCCGCCGGATATAACTTTACTACCGGAAATTAACGAACTTTGACTATCGGCCCCGCCCGCGTATGCGAGCGCACGGTCGTACATTTAAAATCGAGAGCGAGAGACGCGCGCGCGCGCCCGCTATTAGCAGATCGGGCGAGACCGTCGCGGAGACCGATAATTAATATCCCGATGTTAAGGTGAGCAGCGCGAGCCGGCAGAGAGCCGGAGTTATTACCGCTTATGCAATGTAATACCGCGTGCCAGAGAGCACGCGCGCACAGAAGATCCTAATATCCCGTCCCTCGCTCGCAGCAACTCGGTCGCTTATTTCCGAGTCCTCGCGATCGATCATCCGGCAACGAATGCTCCTTCAATTTTAGACTTTCCGAAAGGATCGAGAAGGAAGGTAAAATTATGGACTACGTGCTCCCGGGCGTTAAGGCGCACGAGGCCCCACCGATCTTGGAACTGCCGTCGCGCGGTTTTTATAAAAAAAAAAGCGTCTTTATCTTCTGCCTATTATACCGCAAAAATTCCAAGATATTCCACGAGCGCGTCACTTGTCGACGGAGAGCCTGTCGACCGAGATATGGTCCACCCGTATCGTTGCCGAGATCGGCGGCGGCGCGCAGCATCACCGCGAGCGGTGGCTTCGGCGCGCGGTTCGAACTTATCGGACACCCGATGGGCACGGCCGGGGCCCGAAATAATTGCCCGCAGTGAAATATAAATGATACCAAGATTGTGGATCGTCCAGGATGAGCGAACCCGGGGGGACGCGGGGAGGTGGGGTGGTTTGGACCGGGAAGGGACGGGTTACGCGGGCGCGCCACGGCGTCGTCGGTGCGCACCTTCGTGCTGGCGTGTGTGTGTGCGTGCGTGCGTGCGTGGTCCGTCGACCGGCTACTTGGTACGCGAGACGTACGCGCACGTAATTGCGTGCCCGTCCTGAAATTATTCATCTCCCCGACCACGGCTGATCCCAGGCGCACACCGCACCGCACACGGTCCCGGCACCAACGGAGCCAGCCAGCCAGCCCCAGCGGTATGATAATGCATAGAAGTGCCAGTCATTATACCTATACGTACCCGGTGTATCCAGCGCCCATCCTACCTACTCGGTACGTAGATTACACCACCTCGAGTCGTCCTCCCCGTCCACCCCTCTCGCAAACCCGCCCAGTGACTGCTTTGCCCCCCCATCGCGCTGCATACACGCATACGCGCGGTGCAACACGCGCGAATTACACCTCTACCTATCTGCCTCCGACCGATACGCGCGATGCACGAGCGACGCTGCGTGTAAGCTTGGGCGCGAACGCATCTATCCCGTATACGCACGTCGCAAGAACATTAAGGATATCGCGGATTACGAGAAAACCGAGGAAAATTGGATTTCCGAGTAACATGCGATGGCTATACATAGAGCAAAGATGTGGCTGCTCGACGTGAGAGGATGTATCTTTTTGCGCGTTGTTTATAGATGAGGGATTTTTTTTTTAAGGAGATGAGATATTACAGTTGTCGACAGTTTTTCAATCGACAGTAGCGTTTCGTTAAACAGCCAAAAGAAATCGTAAGTTGCTGGTCAAACTCAAATTTCGTTATCTTCTCTTTTATCTACCTGTTAATGAAGCACAAACACGTGAGAGCGTTCAGATTTCATCTCGAAAAATAGCACTTACTCGAGTTCCGAGGAACGCTTTATTATTAACCGAATTCAAGTTTCAAGATATCTCCAGGTAGAGTTGCGCTGTTAAGCCTTTCGGCATAGCAGAAATACGTGCAGCGGCGTTGGTTTTGAGTCATTAAAAGTCGCTTAGGATAATATCTGGATGATTCGCTTTTAACCTGAGTACTTTTTCGAGCAATTTATCTCGTATTTTCGCGAGCCCTTTGGTGCCGCATGGTTGTCAAAGATGAATATTCCGGTACCCTCTGATCTGCCGAACATCTGATGGGTTTCGAGATTTTGTGCGATGCCAGAAGCAATTTAAATTCGAACCTTATTAAAGTAAGAAGCAACATGTATTTTGCTCTCGTTCGTGTATAATACGATATAAATCAAAGACGCTGGCAAATAATTTTGTTTATAAATCATTATTAAAATATATAGAAAATCCGTAAGAAGATTTAATATAAGATATCATTCAATTTACATAAATATTTAAAGTATCTCACAATATCCTTTATGAGAAAGTTAACGATAAAGTAATATATTACAATGTAAGCGATATTACGTCGCAGTCTTTTACACATCATAGATTCGCTATTGACTCTTTCAAAACATTAACACCCTTTTTCCTGAGGGTATCCCAATTCAAGCAACGAGAAATAAACTCTACGCTCATTGCATGGAAACAAATCATACCAGGAATGTCATTACGTCGCGAAAGAAATCTCGATCATAAGGGGGGAGAGGGAGAACGTAAGGCCTTCGCGGAACGGAAGTTCGCCCGATTCGCGATATCCGACGCCGCGTGGCCGCTCCTTTCCCTTTCTCGTCCGCTTTGTTTCTGGAGTCCCGAAGATAATGAGCACAATTACGGCAGGGTTTTTGTTCTAGAAATTACACAGTAGTGTGCGGATGCATGTCTGTGGCTGATTGCTATGCCCCCGCCGTCCCCTCGGCGCGATACCTCGCGTTACGCGCACGTCTGTCTGTGCGCGTCCGCGTGTTGCGTGCGTGTTCGTGACTTCGTGTACCTGTTGCGGGGTCCGCGCGCGAAAGAGTCGCGGCGAGGATCGAGGATCTCGCGCGCGCGCGCGCGCGCGCGTGTGTGTGTGTGTATGTGAGCGCGTCCGTGCGTGAACCACCACGTTTCTGCGGGGAAGTCGAAAGGACGACGTGGTAGCGCGGGGTCCGAGAAGCCGCGGGGCAGAGACACGGAGTAAGCTCTAATTGCATTCAATAAAGCAAATAATAGCAAGCTCATTAGAGTAGAGAGAGGAGCTGGCGAGTTGACCGCGGCTCGTACGCCAACTTGCCTACGCTCGGACGAAGAAAGAAAAGGAGGAGGGAAGAGGGGAGGAGAGGAAAGAGGACGTGAAGGCGCGGAGGGTAAGGCCGATCGTTGAAGAAAGAAGGAGAAGCCGCGGAAGAAGGAGGGGAGGACAAACCGGGCAGAAACCGGCGATCGTGCCGTCGTATCGTCGCGAGAACCACGGTCCAATGTCATTTATTGTCCACGGTGGACACGCCGTTCGCCCGAGAACGTACCCCTCTGCTCCCTTCGTGGCGTGGATTCGTCCGTTTCATATGAATGGCCCATAGCCATGCAACCTTCACGTCCTTCGTTAGGTATTTATCCCCGTTTATTATTATTCGGTCGTATCCCCCCGTACGTACATATAGATGCCGTGTTCACCACACGGCACATCGGCAAAATCGATGAGTAATGTTTTACGCGCGATAGCGCATCGTTTTCCCCGAGAACGCAGCGATCAGCGCTATTTCTCCGTTTCTCTGGAATTCACTCGGAAATTACAATCGCGCGGCGTTAAGACGCGACCTGTTGCTGCTGCTAACAACGCGAGCTTGTATTCCTACGTTATGCAAAATAAGCAATGAAGTATCCTTCTGGGGTTTAATTTCTGGAGCTTGTATACTAATTAGCGAGATGTAGCGTTTCAAGAATAACTTTGATAAAGTCACCAAGGATTACGAGTTTGCCGAGATCGTTTCTTATCGAAGTTGTATTAAAAAATATTATAAGCAATTTTAACAATTAACAGACAATATGCTCAATAATGGTTATTTTATCGTCTGTTATATTTGAATATTTCAAATAACGCTGTCATCTCGATCAGATTATCACCAAAAGGAACAATACAGCCGTTAACAGTGCATCGTAAAATCCGCAGCAGTTCGCAGGCGCCAACATTGACAAATCTACTCTCCGCCCGATGATCCATCTTCAAGCGCTCTTTCACTTATTCGCCTTCGTTAAGCGTGACTTTGACTATGTTAATTCATCAATCCACCGCATAGCATTGATACGCGAAAATCAATATACGCATCATAGTGTCCTCGATCCGAACGATAAATTAATCAATTTTGTATCGATTAATTTGCGCTATTAATAATTTACCGATATTTCTTCCTTCTCGTCCAAATCTAACGAGCAAGCGGTACGAAGCGGTTTCTATTTGGTCTCGTATATATAGCGGGCACGCGTCTTTGAGAAAGACGAACGATGGACCTGCATCGACGAAGAGCTCTACCGAGCGGACGATCATTGAGGTGGGAGGGTAGATCGGGGGGGAAAAGGCAGCCGGAGGAGAATCGTCCGCCCCCGAGACGCGAGTAAACGTCGGTAAGAATGGCGATTCGGCTAATGTATTCCGCGGATGTGCGCGCTCATTATTCAGCGATAATTAATTGACGGCTATAAATAAGCGGCGCGTCCGGGCACCGCATAAATAAATGGTTCGCGCGCTGTGGAATGGTAATGGTGACTTTGACGGACCGTTTAAACTGGAATAAAGCAGGGTAACTCGTTTCCCCCGGGCACTCCCCGAGTCCGGGTCTGCCCATCGCACGGTAACGAATATAACTCACCTGCCATGCCGCGCGGCCGGCACAGCGACTGTTCGAGGGACTTGTGGCCCTTACGGCCTGGTACTGACCCACAGATATTTACTTCTCCGGGACTCTCTTAAACCTGCGGCCTAAAATCCCGGCCCTCTCGTTTCACTCGCCGCGAATCGCTGTATCCCGAGGGATCACGATCACATACATCCCAATGTATCAGTTGATCATTATTGTTTTAAAGTTTTATATCTTTCTTGTCTACAATCTTACCTACACGATAAAAGAATAGAAAATTCGACTATTCTTGCATTAAACTGTCATTTTTTGCGTATAATATCATTGACGATAAAAATGGATAGTATAAGATAATTCTACAAATATTTGCCGTCATCACCAAGAATGCATAAAATATTTAATTACAATTGTATGATGTTTGAATAAACCAACAGGGTAATACGTGCTCGTATTGTTAATGTTCAAGCTTGGTAATGACCGGAGGCTTCTTTCCTTGTTGACGCCCACAGTGCGCTGTACAATACGTGATTAATCTCGATCGTAACAAGGTCTGACGAGGTTTCAGCCTTTCGGCTAATATTCGCTACTGATAAAGTGGTAGTTAACTGTTAACTTACATTCATATATATAATCGGTAAGTTGTCAATTTTTTTAAATTCGTATGAAAAATGATGTCTCTTAATCATCACCAGCTTTCTAAGCGATACGCAAGGTGCACGTAATAAACACAGCATATATATAGCATGGATTATGCTTCAACGAGTCGCTTCTCACGATGTCAACCTTACCTTTGATATCACGAATAAAAGGAGAAAATCAGATTACGGAATGCACTTGCTTTAATGTTGCTGTTAAGGCCCTCGATGTCACGTTCGAATAAGGAAATTCGCAGCGTGGCGACATTATCGTAATATTTGAAACCAATTCGAACGACATAGTCATGGCGCAGTCGTAGCATCTCGCCAAGGTTGGATTAAAAGGACGACAGCAATGACGAAAGTGTCGTTGAACCAACAACGCGTAGCCAAAGAGGTAATTCTCGAGTTCTTACGACAGGTAGCAGGTTCTATGCGACAGGCAACAAAGTCCAGAGTGCCTCGGGTCGTAATTGCCTCGGCGGCGCCATTATTATTTCATAGCGCTTGTATCTGAAGTAAGGACCCGGCGGCGAAATTACAGAGTTTCCACGCAACGGATCTCGATATGTAGAGAAGCGCTCTAGTTCTCTCGAGAGCCTATACTTTGAGGGAGAACCGATCCCCATCGAATGAATATAAATCCGC
This sequence comes from Temnothorax longispinosus, assembly GCF_030848805.1. Classification (NCBI taxonomy): domain Eukaryota; kingdom Metazoa; phylum Arthropoda; class Insecta; order Hymenoptera; family Formicidae; genus Temnothorax; species Temnothorax longispinosus. The sequence continues at coordinate 2,052,507 of NC_092363.1, read as the reverse complement.
GACAATATATGCCGCGCTTGCCACGGGATACAGGCCGCATCTTGCAGTTAATGCAAGTTAATGCGCGCGCCGATGCGCGTGCGGGGGACGAGCTCGAGCGATTATTAGAATTCAGAAAGCAGCGTGCGGTGTGTGGCGGTTCTTACACGTGTATTCCTTCCATTCAAGTGAAACATGTGTGGACGTCGATCGAGATATCGTTACAAAATCTGCGGTAAAGTAAAGATCATTCCGCGGTCCTTTTAATTGGACGTGCCGCTGCGCCCGCGCCGCGTTGCGTCCACCCAACTTTTAGTTGCCGCGCATGCAACCCGTTTTCAACGAGAGAAATAATACAATGTATCGAAGAGCGTTATCGGACGGCATCTCCGGCGAACATGGAATCCCGCCTAATAACCACTTCGCCGATCGACATTGTTATGGGGCGGTCATTAAAGGCGCGTCCCAGTGGCACCCAAAAAACGCAGGATGCACCGTCGTTTAACGGCCCTTACGCCGTCGGGTCTCATCGGCGCGTACTTATCTCAAGGGACTTGAAAATCCGGTCGCATTAAGATATCTATCGGAACAACGGATGTGCGCCATTAAACTTTTACTTTATTTAGTGCTCGAAGGAGAGCCGCGGTCCGCACAGCAGTCTCCGGAAAGGAAGACGAGGGAAAAGGAGGGAGAGAGAGAAAGGGAGAAGAGAGAATGACGGTCTGCGTACCAAGTCGCGAGCACTGTTCTGTCAGTGACGTCCGTAGGTAGGACTCCTCTTCACATTGCGCGATTGTTCCTCAACGTATAATTATTACTTATACGTTTGCCGCTAATGACCGCCGAGACGTACCACGCCGTTTAGAATTGCTAATGTTCCATGCGTTGTCAATAGGCAGTAAAGCGCATGAATCTAGCCACCTAACTAATTGGATGCGTTACGATTAACAAAAGGTGTGCATATGATTAACTGACAGAAATATCTCTGAGAGATTCGTGCATCCTCGAATTTATATGGTAGTAGTATCCGCCTCGTGATCGAGAGGACAGTTCGTTGGATTCACGTCTCAACGATTTTCAGTGCCTCGCTCGCGTAAGGAACATAGAATAGAAACCTGACTTCTGCGCGATACGAAGATTAACACTGACAATTACGGCACCGCACGGCGATCAAAATCGGAGAAACGGGCGCCATTCTTACCGCCCTTCCTACATAAGCGATTGTTAACTGGTTATTTTCTACGGTCGTGAAGCTGGACGGTTTAAGCAGAGAGTTACGACTTTGGAGCTCGTTATGCATGCATAGGCGCAAGCATAAAACACTGGAATTGCGCGAGAGAGCAAACGAGCGAACGAGCGAGCGAACGAATAGCGCACACGCTGGTTTCGATTCGTCGTCGCATATATCGGTGCATCCGTGATCTTCTCTTTTTCTCTCCGGAGACGATCCGGCGACACGGCGACGATGCTCTTGCCGTTAACCGTGGCCCAATGTTAACCCCCATGCTCTCTCCCTTTCCGAGGCGTCGCGGAATCACGAAGGCGAGAAAGACCTCGCCTCGCGGCTATGCGCCCGCACCGCAGAAAGTGGTGCACCATTGGCGAGGGCGACGACGGGCGTCGTTATTCGCGCTGATTTAGTTGAAGGCTATGGATTTACGGATCTACCCTTGCTGGCACGCGGTACGTACGACGGGCGGCGTGGCGCGGGCCGCGCCGAGCCCTTTCTCGTTAGCCGCCTACATTATATTACCCATCGAGCGGCATACATCATTCCCTCTTTATGTAAGTATCTATAACGGCCCGAGAAACATTTGCAGCTCGCTCCGCGCAAAGGAATGAAACGGAACGGCGCGGCTGGATACGCGAGCGCACCGCGTGGGCTGGCCGGATGGTGCCAGCGCGGGTGAACCGCTTGCGACCGCCGCGGAATTGATGTACTGCGTCCGGGGAACAATGCCTCGTAGTGCCTCGTACCGACGACGACGTGCCGCACTGCGGGGCGATCTTTTCACTCGCCGCGCCCGTGCCCGACAGCGTTACGGAGACGCCTACATCTCCCGAAAATTAAGGACGCTCGAATGAGCGAATCTCACAAATGTAATATATGAAAGCTTAATACATATAGTAAATTAACGATCAAAGTTATCAACAACTTTCTCGTTTTTTCAGTTAATACTATTTAATTATTACGTAATTACTTACGACACTTAATAATGCGACACTTAATTTTTTAAGTCAAAACTAATGCAGATTTATTAAGAATAACAATATTTGATTAGAAATATAAAATTTCTTTAGAATCAAATGGAAAATCGCGGATTCATTTACGATAGGCGGGAGACATTTACTGCGAACGCTGAATGCGTTCGACGGTGCATTGTTGTGTGTTAGTCAAGATCTTATCTGCATCCTTGACGTTGCCGTGAATTGTAAGACACCGTTGCTATGGTTTGCAGATAGAAACGAAGAAGATTGAAGAAACCCATCGCCATGTAAAATATATACCCTCTCGCTGATCTTCTCCTCGATTCTGTCGATTATTTTAATATTGCCGTCATGCAAGACAATTGTTTCTACTCAGGTCCAACTTTACCAACTGATATTTAATGAAACATTCAATTGCTCCGAATTTAATATCTCTTGATTGTCACAAAACGTCTCGTAAATCTATGTCGCGCATTATTTGTGCTATATTTTATTCGTGACAGCAGAATTAAAAAATATATGCTGAAGACATGGATCAGAATTAATATTATAAGTATCGAGATCATGCAGACGATATGTTATTTTTGAAGATGTTTTTCTTAAAAAGTAACTTCTTTTTCTCAAATTTGTTATTTGTGAAAATATATGATTTTAACAAGCAACTCGATTAAAGTAACGGGAAAATGACCAAGAAAAATGAAAAATGTGATAAATTTATTTTCATGAGAATCTTACGTAATCTACGAACGCCTGGAGCGTGAAATCAACGTTATAAAGGCTTTGGAAAGTATATCCTAGAGCATCGATTCCATCAGATGCATTAGCCGTTACTTGGGGCGTTTACGTGACGCTCACGTTATCTCATTATACATCGCGGATCGTCAAGAGTGAGAACGTACGAATAGAATATAAGTCGTGGAACGATACGGACCATCACGACGAACTCGAGGAACGATGCCTTATATCTCCTTAGCAAGACGAAGGTGAATGGCGTACACACGGTGAGGGTTACTCCTCGGCCAGGAAGTAGAATCCTCAAGCAAACCGTCCGTCGTTGCGTAGAAATTTATCGTCGAGCACGAAACGCATCTTATTGCGAGAGACGCACTCGCGGACGACAACAACGAATAGGTACTTAAGTCCTATAAGACGCTCGGTCTGAGAACAAGCGTGGATTCTACCGGTTCTTAATAATTGTACGCCGGCCCCTCTCGCGGAATTGCGAAGCTTATCTCCGGCAAAACGCTTCAAAAGCTAGTCGGCAACACGGCAATACTTAGGATAGTCCTCGCATACCACTGGCCGATACATTCTGGCCATACGGCTCGACGAGACGACAAAACTATCTTGAATGTGTTGACGTCTTTTCAGCACGTTCTTTGATAACGTACAACTATAATTATAGCTATAATTATAGCTGAATCACACAAAAAATCAAATCCTTCGTTATATAGTAATTTATTTTTTGATTTAATATCTTCTCAACTAGTCTGCGGCGTCGTGTTGTGCAATTCTTAACCGTTACACACACGTGTCATAACTGCTCATTAATCACTCATAAATGACTATTAATAGACAGCTTATTAATATCCTACACAACTATTACCAACTTGACCGCGTCAAGACAAACTGAAAATTACGATGTAATAATAATGTTATTCAAATCACGCGTGTATAAGCCGAACAGTTACATGTCACGATCTCATTAATCGTCTATCAATTAGATAAACCACGCCATGGCGACCTATCAATATCCTCGCAAGCTATCCCACCGCGTGAGACAGACGGAATCGACAGCTCTTGGACGGTAGTATTTTTATCCCGCTCGCGGGGGCCTAATCGCATCAGTCACGAGACGAAGGACCTTTTAACCATCAAGTCCTCTCAAGTTGGAGAATGAGATAGAACAGCCGGCCGAGGACACGGAAGACGAATAAAGAAAGAAAACAGTGAGAAGATAGGAGAGAAAGGAAGCAAGAATGGGAGAAAGAGAGACAGACAGACAGAGAGAGAGAGAGAGAGAGAGAGAGAGAGGAGCGAGAGGACGGTAGAAGACAAGAGACGAGAAGCTACGAGAGAGTCCCGGTCTGCTTGACAGTGAGGTGTCGGGTGGTCGGAGCCCAGCTTGCTGTCAGCTTGTCAGCCTGTCAGCCCACGCACGTTGGCACCGTGGCGACCGGCGACCACGTATGGATTCACACACCGACGCCTCACGCCGTGCCGTGGCTGCACGCACGACGCGATGCGACCGTGCCGGACGCGTATTGTTACAGCGCGCGAACGCTATTTCGTATGCATGTGAAGAGCGGAGACCAGCTCGGGATCAGCCCTCGGAACGAGCCCGCTTCGCGGCTTACACGCGGCCGTCATTAGTCGTGGAATCATGTCTGTCGATTCGGTTTCACGAGGATTTATTAAAAGTGGCTTTTGGCCAAGGCTATATTAACCGCGCCTTATACGGTTCTTGATAATGACGCCGATAATTGCGATCACACCTGCGCTATGCTGATCAATAAAGTCACCTGTTCTCATATAACATCAACTTAACCTCGATAATAAAAATATAGAAACGGCGAACAGAGAGTCTTCTTCGTTTATTCATGAGAATAACGAGGTCTAAATATATTTGTCCGAGCGATCGCGCGTCAATCGTTGATAATCCATTCTATTCATTCGCTTTTAAAGAACCTTGCCGGTATATAATCGACTTCCACGCTGAGAGACAGGTGTTCCCAACTGATGCCCTTAGGAAATCGGAGGTGAAGGGACACTGTACGCTCGAGAAAACACAATCACTTTGAATAGACTCGATTGCAGGATTGCGATAACTGCTTTAGAGGGTTCGAAATATTACATGATTCTTACGATTGGAATTTTGCCCGGCGGGGAATAAGCGATTTTATATAGTGATTAACGAATAATAATGTGTTAATCTGCGGATGATGCATGGGTGACTTGTATCTACTTTCATAAGCATTACAGGAGGGACATTATCGTAACATTCTCTAAATAATTCTGCCTCTAAAATAATTTAATTTATATGATTGTGAAATGTCAAAACTGCCAAGATGTATAGTCTGTAATAGTTGTTGAAAGAACTGAAAGTTGTTATAATTCTATTCAAATAGCTCTATCGTAAGAACATTCTAATTTAATTTATTAACTAATTGTAAGAGAAAGTGCGCGGCTTTAACGAGTCTTGCCAGTATACCGTGTGTGTCACGAATAGGAAGGAAATAAACGAACATATCAAAATAACACTGTTATCATTCGATTTTGCAGTTATACGTTGCAGTTATACCATCGCGATTATACGTTACATCCAGCTGTGAAATTAATACCTAATCTGCGGTTTCCATATCAATTGAACAATCTATATCTTTTTGTTAGAATTGTGTGTAGAGTCTAGTTTCTAAGGATCTGATCTTTCGCCATTCTGACGTCAAGAGCGTGTCTTATTCTGATTTTTTACGCAACCGGTTTCAACATTATCGCGCCGAAATGTACGGCGAAAGAAATATTGTTGCTAATGCTTCGGGCCTGAACTGTACTTTCATTACAATTATCGTTGCTACCGCAGCCGGATGGTTACGCGCTACTGTTCTGAAAGTATATAATTTATCTATAGTGGGAGGGCGTAGCTCGCGCGAAAAACGTTTACTTACGATAGCGAAACGTTATATTTAGGGGAATGTTCCATAACGATAAAGACCCGCTCGAGATTGTCTCGGATCAGCGCGGAATTACGGAGGCGATCCGAGCGCAATTATCGATAGTATATCTCGATTATATCGGAGTCGGCGCATTATCATGTATGCCGCTGTAAAAGAGCGCAAAACGACGAGCCTTGCATTCCACCCAAGGAGATCTCGGCCATTACGCTAGATTTTCTGCCATTAAGGCTCAATCTTCCAGGGAGCGCGCACGTATAAGCCGCGCGTAGACCGCACCGATAGCGCGTACCGTAGCGCGACGCGTGAGCCTAGCGTAAAAATCTACGTCGCCGTTAAGAGTTCCTATTAATTTACAACGATAGCGCATACCCTCGGCAATTAATAGCGCTCGCGGTAATTAACAGCTCCGTATGGCCTGCGCGGCGCAGCTCGACTCGACTCGACTCGACTCGACTTGACTCATCGTTTCATGGACCGCGTCGTCCGTTGGACGCATCGTCGTAAATCCTTCTACCATGGCGGCGAATTGCCGCCGTCGCTCGCATCGTCGCACGCAGTTCCCGTTGTTTGCACACATTTATCGCGACGAGGCGATCTCCCCAGGGCGCACGAGATCGCACCACGTCCGGCTAATCCGCGAGGATTCTATAAGCCGCAAAAGCTCGCGCACCCCCGAACGTATTATTATCCGGTAACCAATCTTAATTGACCTCACCCTAGGCACACGGTTCGCCGGTAATCGATGCGATTAAATCGCTCGATCGCCGAACGCAAGGAACGTATATATGATAATTCAGTGGGCAACCGAAGCCGGCGGTCAATGGTCGCGCACCTGTTCTCTAAACTATCTTTCTCTCTCTCACTCCGTCTCCTTCGCTCGTGCTACCTTCTCTCTTATTACACAGGCGTATAACTCGTCCCTCTTCTTCTCCAACATCTCTCGACGGTCCTCCTTCTCTGTCGGGTCAAGGCACGTCTAGGCTGTTGGAAGGCCATTTACCCCTTAGCCCGGTACACACAACACACCCGTGGTCTCTCTTCTTTCTCGGATGTGTTCGTGGTGTGCGCTATCCACATATCTCGTTTCGTCATTGCGCAATCCGGAGATGATACAATGCATGATAGGCATTGTAGTCCGTACATTCAACATCTTGATAAATAACGTCGGTTTCGCTTAAATCGATTGAAAAGTGGAAACATCGATAAGTCTTAAATGCCATCATACACTTATCGTGTGAAATTAACTCTTTTAATATTTTTATTCTCTCTAATCATGCATGAAGCTGATAATGATTTGATATGATGGCTCATATAAACGGCAAGGACAAGTCAACAGACACTAGAAAGCGATAAGCAGCAACCAAGTACGGTACCGAGTCATTCGAAAACTACCGTGCAACGCAAAGCGGCGGACAATTTGTCAGACAGCTCCGTTAATTTACGTAACTACATATTATAGATCTTATAAACGCGACGTATACACTGATACGCGCTGATCTCTCTCCGATCATAAGTATCGATGACCTTTCGCGCGGCATTCGACGGATCTAATGAACAGATTTCTATCGGTGTATACCGCGTATAGTTATGACGTTTCGCGTCACACGGCTCAAACAATCGAGGAACAAGGCGTGGAACTTTTTACACTGTTGTGAAAATTACACTGCAGGCACCGCACGATTGCGTACATATGCGCAAATACACATACGTATATGCACAAGCGTACCGATTAACATGTTGCGATAGGCACGTTAACAACGTCACCGATGTCGACGTAGCGCATACTTATTGCGAGAAAGCAATCATACCGTAAGCGACTTCGGAAGGGGCATGCGCACGATTAATTATCCGTGTCGAACGGTTTTCACCGATGCATCGGCCAACTGCTAAGATTAATTGACTCGAAACCGACTTTCTGGCGACAAACGGCGTAACGTCGTTAACACCGCCACGAGATGAAGAAAGATCTTCGTCGCATACGTCTAATCTAACTATGTTATATCTAACAATAATCGCGATTATCAATCATCTGGAAAATATTTATTACATTAACCCGTTGTGGTCACACCTCCTAAAAATAACGTAGTGGTCACATGGGGTCCAATGGACCCTACAACAGTTTCCATTTGCGTTCTTTCTGATGTATCGACTCAAACCCTGAACTTGAATTTAGTTTATGACTTCCTCTTTATATAATCCAGTAATTTTTAAAAATTTTTTATGTTGAAAAAACGCGAGAAAAAAAATTTTTCTTCGAAAAATTTGACTTTTTCCACAAAAATATTTATCATAATTTTTTGAGATAGAGTAAAAAAACTTCCTGCGTTTTACTCTCAAAATAGTATACTTTTAAGAAAAAAAAAGCAAAAAAGCCTGGGGTCCTATGGACCCACGGTGACCACAACGGGTTAAGTTAAGTCATCGAGCAATCTGTAGCGGGGAGAAAATGCATGCGATGTGCCAAGTGCAATCTCTATGCACATTTTGCACGTTTATAATAAGTACGTTAATTTACATATATACCTTACATATACGCATTTTACATGTATGGATCATCCATTCGCGTACGGTTTATATTTCGAAAAGCGTATTCACTTTAATAGATACACGTATAAGTTCGATCTCCGAGCTTTATTCGGGAGCCGGCATGCGGCCGGCTATATCAATTTGTAGACGCATGTGCACTGTACAATCGTGTGTGCGTGAACGCAGGTAGGATATACGCACGCGAGAGAAACACCTACACGGTATCGTGCGGTTGCGCGCGAATCCGCAGCCTCTTGTAGTCTCGGATCTCTCTCGCCCCGTTCCCTCCCGCCGCCACATGCGTTATAATCTCGATATCCCATATATCCATGTACAAGACATGCCTCCCATTTTAAATATACCATCGTGTAATTCATAATAAATGACTTATAAATGCAATGTACTTTTTGTGCCGGGGCACCGCGCGCCCGTTGTGCGAGGCAACCACGTCGGCCTCTCTCCCCCTTTCCTTGCCGCGCGTGCACGCATACAATCGCGTACGCGTCCGTGCGTACACGCACACGCGGTGGCAAACGCAAGCCGTATCCCGGGCCCGACACCGAGGCCGCGTCTGCGTTCCTGCTTTATTATGTGTAACACGCATTATACGAGCCCTTGCGCCCGGCCGCGGCGCGTCCTCCCCTCGCGCCGCTGATTTAGATAAATCGAAGATAGCCGTGGCGGAGGTCAGGCCGTGCGTACCTCATCTCATCTCGCCGTTCCATTTCCGAGAGTCGCGCGGCGCTAAATCTCGTCGCTGCCGCGTATAGCTCTTCGAGGCGTCGCACAATTCAAGCCCTGCCGGCCGTATGTCGCGGCTGGTCGCAGCGAAGGGTGTCTGATGACATACTTGAAATAGTCGAGCGAAGGAAACTTGTTTTTAACGTAGTCAACTAATATGTCTCTTTCGGAGAATTACGATCTTTGCAATGTTGCAATTCAAAATGCAAAACGCGTAGAATACAAACATATTTTGTTAAGCATTTTCCCTCCTCCGTAAACGTAGGATAGAAACGTGAAGTAAATGAGTCGCGCATGAAGAAACGTATAAAAACGCGGAACAAATTCTCACCCCACCCTCTCCCTCTCGATTGCCCGATATATCCCAACGTTCGATGCACACGAATTACCGTGGAAGCCGGTCCGGACGGACATTTGTATTTCTCGTGTCCGGTTTCTCGCGAGTCCGGACGCGAGCGACGCTGCGTGATCGAGGTCCACGGTAAAAGAGACGCGGCGAGATTTATCGAAACCCGATGCGGCGAACGCGCGCCGATATATGTCCCGGACCCCGCTCGAAAACGCTCCGAAGAATCGTCCGATACTGAAAATAAAGGATCATCGTCTCTCTCTCTACCAGTCGTCGACGGCAGGATGGTGTATCCATGTGCGCAAAGAGAGCCAACGGGAGAGGAAGAGAGGAAAAAACACTGACAGAAAGAGAGAGAGAGAAAGAAAGAGAGAGAGAGAGAAAGAGAGAGTGCGGCGCGCGTAGCAGCAGGGGTGCGATTAATCGTCGTAAGCAATCGCTTATATTCCGGAATTTTAATTCGCAGTCAGTTAAGCGCGCTTGTAGCCGCTGGGGACGAACAAAACGTCGTCCGCGTATATTGCGAAAAGCAGGATTCAAACGGCGAGCGTATCCGAGACGAGTCGCCGATACCTAGGTGCGCGTCCACTATACGTGACCGAACACCTATCTACCAACGTATGTACCTCCTATACTTGTACTTGGGTACCTACACTTGAAATCCGGCCGACGGTACGACTCCGGCACCTGCGCTCGCAAGCGCGCCGATACGACGAAGCGGTCGTACCAGTCTGGCTGTTGTAAAAGTGTCAACGCGTACACCGGCTTAACTTCAAGCGCACCACCGATCCGTAATAACCGTTTCCCCGCGTCTCACGCGGCTTTCGAAGGTGCTAACGACTTCGAGTGAAAAACTCCCCTCGATGAACCAGACGTTTCAGCCCGGTTTAAGTTTCCTTGTCGCTGTAGCAATCGCGCCGCTTTTTCGCGTGACACACGACTCGAAAATGCACGCACGGTCCGCGTATCGCATTATAATAGGTGGATATAGGCATGTGTACGTATAAGACGTAGCCTGGCGTAGCTATATATACCGCGGATAAGATGCCGCATCTCCCGCAGCGAGGCGTCTCGCTAAATAATGCAATAACGTAAGAATTATGGCAACTTAATGATACTTTATGTATAATTATGTGGCTGCGTTACAGGGCGCGCGGATTCCCTTTCTCTATTTTGATCGCGGGTGGTAAGTGGAGGGACTCGTTGCTTATATTCGGATTATAAATAGTTGTTCAATGCGGTTTTCCATCCTCTGGACAGCTACGCTGTGGGTTTCGATGTTATCGCGAGTTTTACAGATACGCTCTAGGAGAATAACATTGTAAATCTTGTCGTATTTTTTTAGTTTTCGCAGCTCACGTGTTTCAAAAGTTAGTTTCTAATGTACGCTCTCAAAGAGAAGAGATATCATATTGGTATCAGAATAATTTTGTACCCGTGGTAATAGACGCGTATGTATATGTACACCGTCAATTGCGCTGCAGTATAAGAAATTTCAAAGGAAATACAGCGCATGTGGTTTGCGGCAACTCGGTATATATAATGACCGTGCAATTACGCGTAATGAAACAATATTACTTTACTGCCTAAGAGAATACCGTGGTTTATTAATTTTTATGAGATAATTTCGGGAGCAGCACTCGTGCGTTTAATATCTCTCTCGCGAATCCATATAATTTGCCGCCTATCTCGGCTACCATATTACAAAGTCTCAAATATATACACGCGAGGACGAAAGGGGGCTTGGCACGAGTGTGTCACGCAATGTAACGAGTGGCCGCCCTTCGAGGCTTTGACGAGTCCACCGACTTTGTGCGCCTTTTCACGCGAAAGGAAGGCGCCGGGAGCGGTTAATTTAAAACATGTTATATGCAAAGTGGTAATGGTCCCCACTGTCGCGACCATCACTGTCGGATGCCTTAAATATCCGTCGATGCGTGTTTGTCGTCTCAAAGAGGCAGGGCCCTCTTTATGCCCTCCCGCCGTTGAAAAAAACGCACGTGTAATCTGCAAAACGCTTTATCGCGCGGGCGCATCCATCCGGATCCATGTTTATGAATCGTTAAGACGTCGAATCGCGCGAATCTATCGCGGAATCGCGTCGGAAAAAATTTGGTTAATCGCTAAATTAACGGTTGCTCGCACCTGCGAAGATTTGTAATGCAATCAGCGCCGTCGGTCCCGCGTCTTCGGGCGACCCGACCCGATGGCTGCCGACCTCTGACTCGGCAAACATATTGATTTATTAAAGTGCACGTGCATACGTACACATTACCGCACAGCATCCCATCACTGGCCATGCCAGGTGTAAATAGGCGGTTATTTTCTTAATAGATTTCCATTGCCCAAAGAAATGTTTAACCGGCGCGGCGCGCCGGATGCCGGACTGTCCGCGTGAGGACCGCCGCTTCAAATTGCAGCTTGTTCGCGGTTACAAAGTCCGGCTTATTTGGGCCGAATTGCCCCGGCCTGTCCGCATGAAAGCGACGATAACGAGCCGGCTCCCTTCAAAAGTTTGACGCAGGGATTGTTCATTGTTGAATATATATAATCAAATAATTTCGGCGAGATCGAACTTCTGTGCTGTCTGCTACACGTAAGTGATCTCTACTTTTCTTAATAACGGGAACACCGAGTTAATTAAAAAACTACCGCAAGGTTTTCTCTGTGATTTCGAAATAAAAATCAGACCGTAAATTAGACCGATTTCAATCACTTGTTTGATAAATTCGCCGATCGCGTGGCTAAAGATACGCGAGACGGTCCTCGGAAGGGTTGACGGGGACAAGATCGAGGGTGGCACGAGGGAGGATGGGCGAGATTGGTAGTTCATGAGCGAGACTGGTAATTTATAATGTGTAATATGTAAAGTGGTAATGGACGGCCGGTTGTAGTGGTTTGATGCAAGTTGGGACTTCAGGTTGAAAGAGAGTCTCGAGGCAGGCTAGCGGCCAAGCAACCGACCGCGAAGATATTACGAGGGGGCACCGTGGGGCGAAAGAGCGGGAGGGGTCCCTCAGGGGCGTCGAATGGGGTACCCGATCCCGAGAGCGCGACGACGACGAGGGGATGAGAGGATGAAGGTAGAAACAGAGACGGTGAAGAAACGCGCGACGAGGAAAAAGAGAGCGCGAAACGGGGCAGGAGGATGAGAGGAAGAGGGAAGGGAAGAGAGAGCATCTCAGAGCCGCCACTGCTTGCGTGTCGAGCCTTAATGAATGCAAACCACGATCCGGAGGCAGCCCGCTCGACCTGTTGTTTTCCAGTCCAGATAGCCTATAATTTTTATTGTCACGGGAGAAATAGCAGCCTGATGGAGGCACGGCTTATCTCGGTCCTCGTTTTGCGTCCGAGCCGTGTTCCGTGCGTTTTGTTGCCCTCTCCTTAGCCCTCGCACCACCGTCCTCCCTCGCCGTCTCTCTCTCTCTCTCTCTCTCTCTCTCTCTCTCTCTCTCTCTCTCTCTCTCTCTCTCTCTCTCTCTCTCTCTCTCTTTCTCTCTAGCATGTCGCTCTCCGCGCGGTTTCTTACTCCCCCCTTCCCCGTCTTTCCGCGAACCTCTCTCACCTCTCTCGTCGTCTGCGATTCCGATTCCCCATCTCATTTCTGATCCTCTTCGATCAACGCCACTGGGCGATATGTAGGTCCTATTATACGAAGAATATGATAGCATATTACCTGCTTTATATCACTAATATATGATACGCATGTAATAGATATATATAATACATACTGCGCTTGCGTACACGTATATGTACATGTGAATTCGCCAAGGAACAGCTACCTTGAATTGCTGCAGCGATTTTCCGATATGAAAGCCTTGGCGATCAAAGTCTACATCGATCTCCTCGAGTAATAGTTTATTAGAATAGTAATCGGAGGATGATCACGGATATTTCGTTTCGTTTCGTTTCGCAAATAAAAGATTGGTGCTTATCTGAAGCGGTGCGTCAGAAGCAAAAAGTCCCGTATCTCTCAGTGACAAGAAGATACCAGTGACAAATATTTGGTTGTCGATAGTCAGTTATACGAAGAGACAGGGAGACGGTTGTCGAGACAGGTACCATCCTCGCTCGTGATCCAAAGGCACGTAATCGTTTCCAAGGAATCGCATCAGGAGAAGATCCGATGAAGACACGTCAGATCGTCCATAACGATTATCTGGCGGCGAGGTATCGTTTCCCGCGCGCAATATACAACGAACCTTGTTATGTGGAAGATGCGCCGGTGCATTGTCGGCCGCGTACACAAATGGTTTCACAGAATCGCACGGTGGCCAACGATGGTATTGATAATGACCGACGTGGATGGGTATCCGGAGCGAAGTGAATCGCGAGATGCGCGCGCGATCTTCTTCAGAGAACTCGATATTTACGCGCGACCGCGAAGACGCACCGGCAGATTTGCGGCGTGTAACAAGATTCGCCGTGTAATTCGGGGAAAACTTGTTGGTCGTGTCGGTTTAAATTGGATTATGATGTGTCGGATGCGATCCCGCCTTTTCGCGAGCGCGCAGCGAATCGCCATTATACACTCGCAAATTCATTAACGACATTTGCGAGTCACCGCGCAATAATCTTAATAAAATAATTCACCGAATTGCCCGATATAACGACCTTTCAGTCGAAACAGCCGACACGGATAATAGCCATTTACTCCTCGATTTTTTACCAGGTGTAATCCGTAATATGCTACCCGATGTAAATCTACAGATCATGCTCGAAGGAGCTTCGATCTTACAGCGTCATTTGTATAACTTATGCTATTTGGATAATAGAATTCATCCATGATACATGAGCACGAAACGTTCAACGTACGTATATATTTTAGACTACGTTCTAGCACATGTGTCCGCGCGCGTGCAGAGTCCATTCCACGCCAGGATCGGCGTCATCATCATCATTATCGTCATCATCGTCGGCTTTTCCATGCGTGTGCACTCTCTGTCTCCTTTTCTCTCTTTCTCTCTCCTGTTGCGCGGCAACAAGAAATTCCAGCGGGTGAACGGTATAGCGACCGCAGGGCAATCAGCGTTAACAATGTTTTATTGTTACGTCACGGATCGGGTTGGCTGTACACGTATACACGTACGAGACGAACGGACAGGCGTGCATTAAAGCTTATCATAACGGTTCGCCGTTAAGTCGCCGTCAGGGCGAACCCGGAGTAGTTCGCGGGCGGAAAAAAAAAGCGGCTCGAAAGTTGGACCCGGCGCGGCGCGGGTTGCTGGACCGAGCACAATATGTTCCGCATGTTGGGATCGACCGGCGGACACCGCCACGTCGCGGCCGGTGTCGTGAATATGCCTACGTAAATATAGCGTATACTCGCACGGATACGCTCGATTAAAGCCGACCGCGCGCATATTTACTGAGCGCGCACGAAAATAAGCCGCGCATTCCCAAAGCGGTGGAAAACTATTAATCTTCCATAACGTAAGCGGTACTGCCTTGCACCTTGGGTATGCGGAATATCCAGTGGGAAACTGCATGTGCATATATTAAGTTAATCCCTGGTACTGATCGCTGGTTGTCTAAATAATATAGATAGTGTTAACTGTATTATCGAGTAATTTCTACACCTCTCCATAGACTCTTTAATTTTGAATATTAGGTGCTGATAAAATTTATATATTATAAACATATATAGTGATATAAGAGCATGTATATAAGAGCTGATAAAATTTATATATTATAAACATATACAATGAATATATGACTTTAGTAGCAAATTACACAAAACGACAAAACATTATTGCAAAATATAGGACATTAATTAATTTAAATATTTATGTATATTTTAAAGTTTGGTATCCGACGGTACACTTTCGCAGGCTGTACATGAGAAGTTTTGCCGTTCATTCTCTCACACAGACTAATGTACGGCGTACAAGGTGAGCAAAGGTGCGGGCAGGAGAAGGTGGGGGAGTCGATGTATAAGGGTAAAGGTGTAACGGGACCCTTGACGATCTACGTATTCATCATGCGCGACCTTAAGTGAGAAAAAAGTGACAACCAATTTATAACCGGGATAATTACAATATCAACCCCTGAGCTTTTAATATATGCTTAATAACCGATAATGAGCGTATTGGCGGGCCGATGTACGTACCCGTTTTACCACTTACCGGTATCGCTTATATATGTGGGACAAGAAGCATTCTTCTTTCCATAACGCAAACTGTACATAGTCAGAAAAGATCCTATCGACAGGCGTGGCGAAGCACGAATTACTTGGCACAGCCAGTGACAGTGTAATTCACGCGAATGGGCGAATCCCACGGCGGAGGACTAATTGACAAACATTGACGGACGGTATGTACGGTAACGTGAAGTGGTGTATAGTGTCCGAAGTGGCCTTTGTTGACAGGCGGACCTGTGCTTGGGCGACACGGCATTTCCCACAAAAGCCCTACTACTTCCACTCAATTTGCCCGCTCGTGCGAACTCCAGCGCGGATCGGATCGTTCCGCGCGCGCGCGCACACACGTGAACGTTTATTGCACACGAGGAGAAATTTCTCTCTGCCAATTTTATTGAGGACGATCGAATGATTACAGCTCTTCGTGAGTTCTTAATTAATCGCGGTAACTTTTATCGTAACCGCTAATTTATCGCGCACGACCGTTAATTTTCTGTAGTAAAACCGCGGAAAAGATTCATGGGATATCTAAACGCGCTTCTCGCGTTTATAATCTTCCAATCGCGCGGTCGTCTCTCTGCCTACGTAGCAGTTCGAAGTAAGTTGCCCTAATATCGAAAGGAAATTCGATCAGCATTTCGTATCGACGGCGACAAGCTTGCCAGCCGCGGCGGAAAAGCATTTATTTGCATAGGCGGCGAGTACCATCAGCAAAGGATTTCTGTAATCCCATGCAAATTGTTAAAGTTGAACCATTAGCGAAAATTAATGCGATTTTCTCCGAGCGCGCGGGAACGGGTGAATATAATATTGATGGGTTTGATACGAGAAGAGGGAGGGGGACAGAAGAGGAAGGGGAATGTTCGATTGGGGTGAGAGCGAGGGGGAGACTCGCATTATTTATCGAATCATCGGCTGTGGAATTGTGAGCATCGCTATAGTATCGTGTGTGTGGCGCTCGCAAAAGACTTGAAGCATCGCTCCGGACTTATTTCCGTATGCCGAATACATTATGCAAGATAACCGCGGAAGTAAATAGATCTTATTTTCCCTCCTAACAAAATGCGTCGCAATCGTTCCGACTCGACATTATTTCTTAGCCTTATCGCGTTTTATTGTGAAATGCAGAATATCAAAAAGCTACGCTATGTTTTTCACGTTGACACTTGAGTGTTGAAATATATTATGTCGAATATGATATTACTATTAGCGAAATAGAGAAATCATGCGAACCTATCAAAAATATAATGAACACGTTTCCTCAAGAGAAATATAAGATATGTTAGGCTCTCGGCGTTTCGAGAAGGATATACAGTTTATTTTTTAACATTTCTCAAGCAGCGTTATTTGGTACATTGCCGCGCTCTATCAATCATCTGTTTTAATTGCTAGACAAATGGACATATTAGGTACGTCTCGGAAATATAAATAGTATCTCAGCTGTCCAGCGCGGTCGTTTAATATTCTATTAGCTTAGCCGTGGACCGTCTCTCTCCCTTCACCAATGCTTGCCTCCTCGTTCATACACAAGTTTGCTAGTTGGTTTAGAGCCTAGAGAGCGGTATTCTTACACAACGCCAAGTACAATAGCTTCGTTCAGTAGCTTTTTTTCCCGTCTTCTCGTCCTTTTCTCTCGTTCGGCCGGCTCGACGAATCCAGGAATCTTTATGAAAGGCATAAATGGCTATCTTCGCTAACGGTATCGTCGAAAATGGTATTCATAATTATACAGTTGCGACACACGCATTATTTGTTCGGAATTGTAATGGCCACGAGTTCTTTGGCTGAATGAGCCTGCGAGCGGTATAAAACGTTAATCGCCGCGCCACGGAAAGATGTCTTTTACGACCGATTATAAATCGTCGCTTTCTCACTGCGTTACTCTCGTCTTAGTCTGTCGGAATAATTATATCCTATAGCACGAACGGGTTAATAGTCGGACACGATGATAAACCGGTGGCCGTTGATTGATCTTAACAAGCGGGTATTGTGATATCCTAGGAATGTTCACGAATCGATCAGCGGAATTTTCTCATTAAACGGCGTGATTACAAAATTTAATTCAACGCGATTTAACACGGATGCCGTAAAATAAATCGCGCTACGTATAAGTTTCTTTTGAATAATACAGTTTCCTTAAAACATGAGTATACATTATCCACGACTTTCATATGTAAAGAAAAACCACGCAGATTATTATATTTGAAGAATTGTAACAGTAAAATTATTCCCTCTAATATTTTTTCTAAAATTAAGAATATGTATATTTCCTACTGCGGTAATTTACTTAATATAATTATTATTTGAATTATATGAACAGGCTGCTACATTGCTCTCAATGAGGCCAGCACATGATTTATCACAGAATAAAAACGTTATTATTGTCACCGAAATCTTTCGAAATCCGGTTTAAAGAGCAAATATACCTGATACAGAGCTTTTGAGAACAGGTCTAATGACAGTGTATCTCCCCGTCTTTCATCGCCATCACGTCGCTAATGCACGCGTGCAAAGCTGCGTCGCCGACGACAAGCAGTCGTGCCTTTTCGCTCCGATATCATCGGTCCGGCAATTTTGTTGTCGATCGAACCCAACGTCATTACCGACCCTACCGGCCCGAACTGCCACACCGAAAACGGTCTCGGCGTGAAAGAGTTGCGCTTCTTCTCGCAAATAATGCAGGTTCGTTGGCCGGCTGTCGACGTTTTCTCCCGTCCCATCCATTCTCACTCTTTTCTCCTCGACACCCCCTCTAGCTCAGTTTCTCTCGTTCTCTCTCTCTCTCTTTTTCTCTCTCTGTTGCTCCCACTTACGCGACTCACTCCGACTTGGTCTCCGCGCCGGAGAACAGCCGTGTTTTTGTCGCCCTATTGTGTCAGCCAGGGTTGCTGCCTCTTCTGCTCGTCCATTGTGCGAATTCATCAACGTATTCATTCATTCCGCCAGTATTGTCTCACAGCTGCTCGCGTAAGGTCCGTCTCCCCGCCAACGTTTCTTTCTATCGTCACTGATCGCCTCCGTCGTTATGTTGCGCATTAATGGTAATCTTCTCGCAGCAAAGAAATAGAAGCGAACAAAGGAAAGTTCGGATTAGCAAAAGAACACGCGAAGAAGCGCGTGGCAGGGAACAAAAGTTACCTCGGCCTATACTCGTTTAAACCAATGCCATTCGCTATATAGCTTCGCGAGCTTGTAATGCTTCATCTTAGAATCGATGGAACAAAGCGCTTATATGTTAGAACGTCAACGGAAACCTAACACGAGCCATCGATTTATTGTTCAATTTACTGTCGCTGAAATGATATTGTCCTAGTTTACTCAATAACCTGTTTCTCGCGCCCCTCATTCGGAATCCTCCGGTTCTCGCCGCGTAGGTGTGTAACGACGTCCGACGACAACTTCCTGGGGCGAGCTTCCCGTCACCCCGTAGCAGCGGCAACGCTTCTACATGTGTCGGATCGTGAAGGGGCCTCGAGGAAGGGTGCGAGCGAAAGAGCGGCAACAATCGCATTTCCCGAGCGGGAATTATCGAGCCCACGCAATATCGTTGCGGATATTGTTTTCGGCGCGAAACAGCGCGAGGCTGCGTCTAGGGTGGTACGGCGCGGTGGTGACAATGGCGAAAACGCTGTTGCGAGAGCGAGACAGAGAGAAGGAGGGAAAGTAAAAGGGCTTCCTACACGAGGAACTGAGAAGGGCAGAATGCGAAGAAAAGGAAGGCATACGTGCGAGGAAATGAGAGAGGGAAACCTGCGCGGTGGTGGGCCGAAGGGGCGCGTTATTGTCGCGTGGTGTGAGCTATTCTCTTGCGACTAGCAGTCAATCAGAGCTCACACGGTGGTGCCGTTCTCGTTCGTTCAGTCAGTCAGTCAGTCAGCCAGTCTGCCAACCACCAGCCCAGCCAGCCGAGCCGAAGTAGTCTCGGTGGTTGCCGACCTACCGAGCATGGAAATACAATTACCACGCCAGGAACACTATGCCTCGCAGCTCCGCCATTACGACCGGCAAGCGCGACCCCGCCACCGTTCCTCTGAGTCGTAATGACGCCTGATTGTGTAACGCCGGTAGGGATATTGGGTTAAATAAACAATATTAAATCCGCAAACGCGCGGGGCGCGCGGGCAGGATTGACGTCTCGTCGCTTACTTACATCTCTGTGCGCCGACGACGATTTTCGTGAGACAGAGGGCGGATTCTTACGTTTGCGCGTCTCGCGTCGTCGTCGACAATCGCGTTATCGCATGCCGACCTGTTAGCGGCTAAAACAATAAACGCAAACGCGTCTCCCTTCCTGACGGAACGAATGCGGGGGCCCGGGAAATTGAAGCCGGAGCGCAAGGGTTGCGCGCCGTTTGCAACGCGCTTAATGCGCCAAAGCGGAGCACGGTAATAGCTGCCGGTGATTTATGAGAGCGCGCGAGAGGGCACATGCGGTTGCACTGATCGCGATTTTCGCTGCGCGAAGGAATGATTTATCAACTCTCGCGTTAGGATACAAATAAAAATCGCTGTTCCCACTTATCACCGCCGTGATACTATGTACAAGTGTACTATTAGCCGTTGCCAGCAATCACTTATCCATGCTTTCCTCAACACGTATAATATCGCCTATTAATTTACGCGCAATGCATATGTATATACATTGATATGTATATACGTAGATGGACACCCTATATGATAAATAATTTTCAATATACATGTGTATTTGTCATATAGAATTAATGATCGCATCACGTGTGCGTGTCAGCCTGATGAAGCAAAATTATCAAAAGAATGTTTGATAATATATAATGATTAGAGTTTTTGTCGAGCAATTGTCTTTTACAGTTACTCGGGACTTGCCACGCATAGCACAAGTATTATTTCTGGCGTTGTGTGTAAATTATTGTTAGCCGAAGGTCTCCACGTTCGTTTTTATGGCGCGTAAGATTTAACGTCAAATGCACTTAACAAGCAATTCAATTAGAAAACATCGCGAGGCCCGGAGTAGTAAAGATAATGAAAGCAAAAGTACGAATTTATTTTCGCGGCGAATTACCCCGGTGGCTGCATGGGAATGGAAACTAATAACAATTTACAGACCCTTTCGGCACTGGTCGGAACGTTTTCGAAACTATTATAATAACAACGCAGCGTACGTGTACCGTTTACCTTCGCTAGAATGGCTAGACATAAATAAGAATGATAATAACGATTATTGCAGTTTTTGCTCGGCCGTTGTTAAGTTCTCCGTTCTCTCCGGCGTCGCCGGCATTAATTCCGTTTAATTGCAGAATCCCGGATGCTTTAAGTGCCGCAGATACGCGACCATGTAGGGTTTCAGTTTCCACAATCGTCGTCGTTTTACGATATTGTTGCGATGCAAAACTGTCATAACATTTACGACGCGGGATAAATTTGCATATGAGGCGTGTTTTATTTTCACAGCCAATCCTCGCTTGCAGAGAGAACTCGCTCGATCGATCACTATAGAAGATTCAAGGCAATTTCATTCCTCGTGGTAAAGACGATACTTGCTCGGAGACATGTCGATGATCGAACACAGAATTTTATTTTATTCCTTTTTCCGAAGCAGACTAACGTGCACGTATATTGAAACTGATAGAGAGATAAATCAAGCGAAGCTCATTTCCGTCTTAAATCCTGGAATGCTTATTTTATCCTTATTATCTTTTATTTTTATTATTATTTTTTTATTCAAAGATATTCCTGCCAATAAACTTGAACAGAATGTCGACAAGTGTAATTCATAGTTTTACTCTGAAAGCTTTACTACTTCATGCAAATTGTGTTTATTGGTGGAACGGTGGATGAGCCATAGTATTCGCATATTTTCGGTGGCTCGAAGCGCAATATCACGATCAATTACTATCAATACCGGGAAGAGTCTCATAATTCGCAGCTGCCCGCGGAACGTATTATTTACGCGAGGCTCGAGGCACCTCGTGATTACGTTACCACGCAGGGAAACAAAAAAGTCGAAGGACAACCCTTCATTTACTCGTCCTTTGTAAGTGGTTACCCAGCAATTCGTATGCATCAAAAGAAACTGCATTCGGTCACTCCACGCTTTATCATTAGAATACAACAGACGTCTGCGCGGCGTAATCCCTACAAGCGTCAAAATCATTTTTCCATCATAACAATCATAATTGATCGCATTCAGATAAAAATGATCGATTTTATGAAAAAAAGTTGTTTCTTTTGATAAAGACTTGAGTCCTTTTCTGTTCGGCTGCGTATTATACGAGCTGGTAATCGCTGCGTGGAGTCAGTCGAGGCATATTTGGGACAGGCGGTCTAATTATTGCCGACATTATTAACCTCGATGAGAGTGGGGTTCGCGCGGAAGATGAAGGTTGGGTGAATGGGTGTCGGAGGGCGAAAAGGCGATAGATGGTTGCTCGGAGACGTCGGCGTCGGTCGAAGGAGCGTTCGGGGGCAAGGAGAAGGAAGCTGGAGGTTGCTGGCTTCGGCTATAGACGCCGCATTATGTCTTCGTTCGCCTTGCTTGCAACGCACCGTGTGACGTGACGTGAGTGTTCCAGACAACCTAATTACATCACAACATAGCACACCGTCATGCGCTACCGTCTCTCGCGCGCACTACCATGCCCGTGCACAGCCGTCTTATAAACCACCTTTCCTCCAGGCAACCCTCGCTTTCTCCTCCACCCCTCGACATCCAATCGTCTCTCGTACTCTACGACACCCTCTAACCGACATGTCTTCGGATGAAACAGTCGCTCATGAGTGTATAATACTACGCGCGCTAGACAGACGACATTCCAAATTCCAGGACGTTATCATAGCTCGCAGGGTTGCCCAAATATAGTTGCCGTATATCTATATTGAATGTCGAGGATATAATAGCAAACGTTGAGAGAACGATATCATGTTTTAAATACAAAATTGTAAATATGTGATAAAAAAGCATATTCTTTGTCAACTACAATTCATATGTGTAGATGATAATAATAAATTAAATTAATAATGAATTAAAATATCAGATATTTTCTTTATGTGTGTTTGAATGTATATCATTTTGAGAAATTGCCCTTTAACGATAATTGCATATCTGACGTGTCGCGTTATATATAGATTGCAATATTGAATAGATTCCTTTTATTTGTATGAGTAAATGTTGCATATACGTTCCCCTAGTAACGAACATTGTACATAGCGAGCAGCCATGCAGAAAATAAACATACACCAGCCGCACAAAGGGGCGTGAATGAGCCATTCATAATACAAATGATGAAAATACATCGCGTTACAGGCTAAGCGCCATGCCCTTTCGTTGCACTTTCACTGATATCTAATTGTAAGTCGAGTCAAGGGCGTTCGTGATCACAGCGATAGATTTAAATCTTACTGGTAAATTATCGCTGACGCTATCTACAGCCGTAAAACCATCGTCGGCGCCATGGGAAAGAACAGTTACCTTGCACTCAAAATCGTTTAATATAAATACGATGATACGCAGAGATGTTGCGGCGCGCAGTAAGTAATTGTGGCACGCTAATGAACAGCCCGAATGTCCAATAGATTACGAGGAAAATGCAGTACTACTACAGTTATCTTCTTTTATATTACTGCTTAGACTTATCACCGTATAGGTACTTTGTTGTGTGCAATAAATTAATGCCCTTTCGCAACTGATAATCTTATATCACACGTCTCGAGCTGGTCTCTCAAATGGCCATGATTGATGTAAACGCAATCGAAAAGTTATAAAAGTAGAAGGCAACCTCGTAATAAGCACGTAAAATACGATTGACGAGATTACGTGACGCTCCAAGATGATATATCATGTCAATCGCTGACTAAAATCGCCTAGTTAATGATCTAGTTAATTGATGCATATTGCATACATATACTCAAGCGATGAAAAATAATATTACATCATATAATATTTATAATACTTCGTAGAATATGTGTGTATTTATATTACATGTATACGTGTATATGTATATATGTATTGATTAGGGCATGCTATTATAAATGCACACCGATTACACGGCGACGAGGAATTATCCGTCTCTGAAGCTAGTGCGATATTGAGACTCAACGATTGAGAAGTAACTGGCTGAAATAAGTATCCATCACTCTCAGCACGTATCCGATTACCTGTATCTAAGTAAAATTACGGACGCCAACGTAAATCGTTCTCTATTAATACACTTCGTTGATCTACGAGCTTATCCATCGTTTCTCACTCCTCTACCAGTTCAGAGTTTTTACGTTTTCATGTTTCGCACACAAGATGTTCTCGTCGGGGTATCTTTATGTTGCCACAATTAATGAGTGTGGGGGACAGATAAAGTGCATTAGTAGTTATCGTTTATGGTATAATTTACAGCTTAATGACACATTACAATTACGCACCGTATTATATTGCTCTTCACACGCTCTTTAATTGTCCACGTTAACAAAATTCAGCACTTTACTCTCAAGATACCTTCAACGGTAATCTATTCCCGTATGGCTCACTTAACTCATTGTATTATATCACTTTGCGATTGACGACTGCGTCCTACAAAATTTACTACTAGGTATATCTTGAAGCTATCGCGGTAAGCGAATAAGATCGAAGATGAAAAACGGAGATTAATAAGCGATGATTAACGAGTAGAAGCTTGAGCATTGCCCTCTGCAATGGCGTATTTGTTAGCGCAACGCTGACAAATATTGACATCTTATGGGATATAAAGCTGCATGAAAGATAACGGCGATTCTCGCTTATAACGAGGTCGCGTTCGTCTTTTGAATTTGCGACCTAAATGGCTACCAATAAAAATGACGTAACACGTGATATTCTCTCAATCGACATGAGTATACACGGCATAGATTCTTATTGCAGAATGTCATATCATCATTTGGAAACAGCCTATAAAAGTGCAGGCTATTATAAGCATGCTGACCTTTGGTTGATTGAACGATAGTGTTAAAAATCAAATAGTCAATCGTGTATTGTAAAAATATGATAGTCTTTTATACACGCAAGCAATAAAATTTGACGTAATTGCGAATAAATATACGGCCAATAATAACGTCATAAATAAAGCAATTGATCAAATTTTCGTTATTTTATTTAAGTGCATTTCGTGTGCATGAGCTCCTTAAATTATTCACGTTGCGTGCGAATAAACGAACCTCATATTTCACAAATAATATTTACGTACGCATGTTTTAGCTATAGAAACAAATCTCTGTAGAAGTGCATGGCGCAACGTGGGAGCCTTTTTTCGTAATTATCCCGCAATATTAATCTCAGTAAAAGAGCTCGCGTAGGTACACCGAGATGAGTGTGCTCTTTCAGCGAGCTATCAAGAACAGCACAACCCGTTCCCGCAACATGTTTGGCCAGTAAGTAAAGCAACGCGTTACCTTAATAAAGAAGTTTACGAAGCAAAATACGTATACGAAATATGTAGACTCGATGTAAAAACTACGTGATCGCAACGTGATGTGGGCAAATCGATGTGTTCGGAATATGTAAGTCATAGGTACCATAAGCATCAGCAATGACCATGTAAGAGATGGTCTCCACGGGGCGACACCGTGACAACATATTACAAAAATCGTTCCTGCTAAATAGACCTTAATGAAGCACTCGAGGCACATCCAAAAGCGGAATTATGTCCCACGGCAATCGCCAGAAAAGTATATACGTACGTGGCACCAAGCCGCATTTTCACACACCGACACGCGCGTCCGCGATAATTACTTTATCCCCGTTCCTCTATCCTCGTCAGATATTTTTCACGCGGAAAATCGTCGAAATGGAACGGCCGCGGCGTGTTCTCTGTGCCTCTCCTAACATGGTAAACTCACCCGCGGGTGATCGATGTTCCTTGGGCCCGCCGCCATATCTCACCATATGTCACATTCCGCGAAATCCATCGATCGGTGTGCGCGGAATATAATATGTAGCACCGCGATCGGATTGGCCGGGAGCGTCGGGGAGCAGCGGTAACGCGGCCGCAAGAAATTGCACGATGCTGCCATTCCTGAATCAGAGCGCACGGTAGCCGGCACGTCTCGACAACTTGATTAATAGCCTTAATTAAGATATTTAATTGCTTTTATTTTTATTTCCTGCCGCGTTGTACCTACATAATGGCGACGTCGCGACAGCACCGACGAGGAGGGGAGACCCGACGAAA
Organism: Temnothorax longispinosus; assembly: GCF_030848805.1. Classification (NCBI taxonomy): domain Eukaryota; kingdom Metazoa; phylum Arthropoda; class Insecta; order Hymenoptera; family Formicidae; genus Temnothorax; species Temnothorax longispinosus. The sequence goes on along the minus strand of NC_092363.1, from coordinate 2,026,722 downwards.
AGGGCGGTGGCGACGAGGACACCGGCTCTTCTGTGCTCGCAAAAGCGTCGGGAGGAAACGGCGTGCTCTCGAGAAACACGTCATAAGCCTTGCGTATTATGACCGTGTGTTCATATTATGATAGTGTATCTCGCTCATCGTCGCTACTATAATTAGATAAAGAGACTACATTATTTTATATATATATATACCTCTATCAACAAACGCACGCAATGAATCTTATAACACTTACCAAGCCTTAATCTCTCTCGGAGAAGAAAGAATCGTGACTCTACTTTATGTCAACATCAGTTATACTTTTACATAAGAGCAGTATTTGAATTTTAAAAAAAATATTACCGTACATAATATTTACTTTGTTAATTTACCGCTACGTTTGTTACGCAGCTGATGAATCTCGACACGCGTATAGAGTAGATACTACTCGATAACATCGTATAATCCTTGATCCGTCGTCTGACGGTAGCTTGGAACAATACGGGTAATCACGTATAAAGGAATCAGTGATTGTTTCATTTTCGGTGTGTGCGAGGAGAGGGTATGCTTGTCCAAGCCTGAAGAGAGGCGCTAACTCCCAGACGCGCGCACAGACACTGGTGTCTTTATCTGTCTCTCTCGTTTATCTCGGACGGTCGCCTTCGTGTTTTGCCCGTACACGTACGACGCCGACGGTACGGGAGGATGAAACCAACGGAAGGATGGATAGGTGGATGGATGGACGGATGGATGGACGGACGAACGTGCCAACTCTCGTGGCTCACCGACTGCTTTAGGGGTGGCTTCGTAGGAGTTGTGGGTGGGCGACGTGAGGCGTGCGAGCCAGGCATACGTGTGTGTTTCTGGGGTGCAGAGGAAACGTGTGTGGGAGCGAGATGTGGTGGATGGAGCAGCTCTCAGAATGGAACAATCAGCCGAGAATCAAGCGACCACTTGTTCTATATGCAGGGACGACGGACGCCGGTCGCTCCTCGAAGTACTCCGCTCGGCGCCAGCCCGAACAATGGAGACCGTGACAATTATTGCAATTACCACCGAAACTCCCGGAGAGAGCGCGAGAGCGGCAAGGATATACCCGGCGCTAAGCCGTACTATTTCGATGCAAATCTAAGCTGCTCGCGCGTACAAACGCCGCCAAGTGGCGTCTCTCGTGTGACCGGTCCTTGCGTTCGCGCGCATACGAATTTTAACGTAACAATAAATAAATACGACTACAAGAACAATTACGATTGCTTTATATACTACATAAGTAGTGAATGAGAATCTTCTTGCAACTTTTTTCATATGACAACCTCAATTACTGACGATAAACCAGTTTAACAATTTCGTAAACGGATACACTGCCTTAAATTTGGATTATAGTATATAAATTACATATAGTATTTAAATATAAATTAATTTATAAATATAAATTAAATTATAGTATATAAATATAAATTAAATATCAATAAAGTAGAGATAAGGCAAACAGAAAACTGGTTTATAGATAACGTACTGCATATTGAGCAATTCAACGTAATATACTTCAATTTGATTGTGCACATTCAGTAAACTAAAATAATTGAAATTTATTCTATGATCGATAGATAATGTCATCTGAATAATAAATTTCTAATTTATCATTTATTACTAATAGGTGCTACTTACTGCCGATTTTTCCAAAATATTGCAGACGTGTATATTGATTAATTTCTAAGACTATATTAATTAATTAACAAGAGGACATTTCCTAACTAATTTCTAATTGCGATCTGTTAGAAAATTCTTTCTTTCTATGTGAACTATATCGTACCAATTATCATATGGTAATAGGACATTATATGTATATATAATAGGATATTATATGTATAAATCAGAATTTTTTTGGCTTGTTAACAACGACAAGTTTGTTTAGTTTTCAGATAATTTGAAAAGTTTTTAAATGTGTGTAGAGCTTTCTTTTCCGTGCAGCACTATATTGATCACTGTCGATTTTTGTGCAAAAATTACAAAAGCGTCATTGACGACAATGACTGCCAAAATTATAAAGAACAGAAAGTACTAGAAAGATTACATTGCTACATCCTTATAGAATCAAAAGAAGAAATTTCTAAAGAATGTACGTGAATAATATGTCGTCGTCGCGTACGCACGGTCACGACTAATGATGGTTAGAGAACACCTGGGAAAAAAAGAAATGATGAGAGACGGGCGAAAAAGAAGGAAAAAACGGAATGAGAGATCGGTAGTCAACGTACACGAACCCTGTATATAAACGACAATACTACCGGTGGTGCTGATAAAGTGTCGCGCCGCTGAAGGAGAGGACGACGATCTCGCCCTCACATCTTCGCGCGGAGGGCGCCAACCACCCTCCACGACGGTTATTGTTGCGGTTAGTGGCAACCCTCCGATGACGAAGTTAATTGGGCAACGATTGTGCGTTGGATACGCTGTTTTCCTTTCTCCCCGCGAGGCACGTTTACCCATGACGAAAGTCTCATTACGAGAACAAAGATCATGCACCCTTTCTTCTTCGAAATTTCATGCGCCGAGATTGCCGAGAACTTCCCTGGTCAATGTTAGATCGTCTAGAGAGATTCTTGCAGTATTTAGCAACTTTTTAAAATTAATTCAGATCTTCATGTACGTTTATAATCGAAATAATTAAAAATATATAATTATTAATATATTAACGTAATTACTATAATAAATAAAGATATACACTTAAAGTACAAAGTAGTCGTATTTTTATGATTTGTATTGCTCTGATAACTGATATTTATTATTTTTAAATGAATACCGAGATGAATACTTATATTATGCGAAAAAGTAGAAGAGCAATGTAGTTGTAACCCAACACTCTTTTACACTAATTTCTTATTGTTGCATCTCAGATATAATGGCTGTCACGAATGTTCATATCTAAGCGATCAATACTAAACTCCCTGCCATTGATTTGTACGTAATTGCATTTACTTGGGCGTTTTCGCACAGAAACCCAGTGACATTGACGTTAGCCCCCCGGCTGCTCGACCAATCCCCTATAATCCACTAACACTAACCCTTCTCAGCAAGAATGAAAACTGACCTTCCTTGTGCGTAGGTATTGTAACTGCTGACGCGTTGTATGCTAAATCCGGCGATAAATCAAGTCCCTTGGCAATATCTAGTAAAATATGTACTGACAGATTTATTAATTAACGGAAATATTAATTCGCGCACTACATAAATCACTACTCTGCCATGTTTCGTATTGTATACTTGAATTATGGGAATAGCTTTCACTTCAAGTTCCATTCTTCGCTAAGTAGTTAATATTGTTAGATTTATTAAAGTTTATTAGATTTATTAAAGTTTTTTAGAGAAACTTTCTCAATTCTTTCAGAGTTATGCAAGACGTAATAACGCTTCTGCATGAAAGTTTATGTGTTCTTTATGAAACAATTTTAGACAGTAAATTACAATAATTTTACCCGTTTATGATTATCTCTATTACATCTATAAATCAGTAGGTGTATATAATCATTATATAATCATTAAACAAATACTCAATATATGTATAGGTATATATAAGAAAAGTAGAAAATATAAAAATTAAAATTTTTTAAATATTCTGCACAAAAAATAGTGATATTACTTCCTAAATGACTTTTGTTAAATATATGATCGTAGAGAGCTACCAATTCTAATCATGTTTGCCGTACATTTCTTCATCGCACAGAAAGCAATTTCCACGAGGAAACGAGTAGCTTAATTTTATCGGAAAAAAAATAATATAAAACAAGCCGTCGAACGACGCCGATCACGCTGTAAAAGCCACCCCATCTCGCTCTTCCCGCCCATAATGAGATTTTATACTTGCTCGTAACGAAATAAATATTCTTTTATTTCTCGTTACATTGGCCAGTCGTATCTTTCGTTCCGTCTCACTGAACGCATCACCTCGAAAGGACGTAGCGTTTAAACGACAAAGCCGCACTTCCGGCGCTCGGACGGGCACAACGATGCACCGTCGTGTTTCGGCGAGGCGAATTACAGCGATAGGAAGGGTGCATAACGACTAAACGGACAATCGTCGACGCATCCGGACGGATCGCGGGTATATGATGCGCCGGGATACGTGGAAAGACAGAGAGGCGACGAGCCATCCAGAGAACAACGAGGAAGGGAAACGTGTCCCTCTCAGCAGGCAGCAGCTCGTTACTCGCGACCCGCGGCTCACCATCTCGTGGAATCGCGTCTGCGGCTACCAGACACGATTGTACTACACGACGCACACGCTGGAATCGTAGACTCTTATATTATCGCGTATCAAATATCGCCATCTCTCTCCCCCCTTTCTCTTCTTTTCTCTCTCTCACTCTCTCTTTCTCTCTCTCTCTCTCTCTTAGCAAGTCAGCCGGGAATAGTGTCGGCGCATCAATGTGCTACATCGCTGATTACGGCATTACATCGTGCGGACAATTGTTTCTGATACCTGCATTTCCTAGAGTTCCTTTTAAGGATGAAGCTCGCCTTCGATAAGATCTATTTTCCATTAGAATAATTTAAGATTGTTCAGCACGGAATGTAAGGATCGTTTGTGCGGATCGAGATAAATTTCAAGATTTATGTTGCTAATGTAGATATTACATCGTTCTGATACTGCAGTTACGTCTAAAGATCTCGGTCGGAATGCGTCTCTAATGATTTTGCAAAATTAAAATTACAGATTCTGAATGTTTATTTCGGCGCTGCTAGTGGCGTTTTCACGTTCACCGATGTATCAGGAGAAACTTTATTTTTCTTGTGGCTTCTTCCACCATACACCTAATCGTCGGACGTCAATTTATGCCGCGCGGTGCTCCCGACCTCGAGCTGCGGGAATAAAACGAAACACTGAAGCATCTCTCCCATGTTGATGGCGAAAGAAGCCCTGTAGCGCGACGCCTAACGTATCGGCCTGGAACACGCGTCCCGTGCACGGAATCGCACACGAGCGTGCGCATAAAGTCCACGGTGGTAATACTACAGTGGCACGCAAGCATACGGGCGCCGTCCAACGACTCCGCATTGTTCTCCGGGGGAGGGCCTCGCCGCCGCTAATTGCGCATTGTATACCATTGTTGCTCTCAGCTTAACTCCTATCGATCTGCTATCTTTATATAAAGTAACGCAAAACAACGTAATTAATTGCCAGTCTCCCGAGCATTGTTAGACGATAAATAACGCGACGGGGCCTACGTCCAATTAAAATATTCAGTAAGACAAACAACAATGGGACGAGACCCTCCTCCACGACTCCTCCGTGCGTGGTTCTCGACCGCTTCTTCCTATCCGGTCGCGGCCGGCGCGGCGCGCGGTTGGACGGTCTCTTACCCGTCTTTTCTTCTCTTCCTCGGAAGATCCTCGCATGCGTTCTCTGGCGGTTAAACCCGCGCGCAGCGCGCAGGTGGAAGAGATACGAGCCTGTACCTGCGACTTGCACAAAAACGAAATGTGATATTCTCCGTGCGGTGTAATCACTGCTATCCCCGGATCGTCGACACAGAGAGAATGAGAATTCTCCCTTTTATTTGTGCGTATAATACATAACGCACAATGGCGTTTGACATGTTATGAGAACCGGAATTTGTGTAGAATGCGAGATAAGATATGATCTTTCGTCGCGCTTTGCATATATGATAAAAGCTAATCGAAAAGTTTTAATTACTCCAAAGATTATACTGATTTAAATTAATTAAAGAGCATTGAGAATCTTGCTCGTAGAAGAGAAAAATTAATATAGAATTCCCGTTAATAGCTTCAAGAGAATTTTATCGTCAGCTCGTATTTCAGTTACGCACGTTATATGGTATAAAACATCGCGATAAAGGTCTTTTACAGTTTTTCGAATCTATTACAGAATGTATTAATGATATATTGTGAATGTGAAAATGTGTTAATAATATATTGTATTAAAATAAATTTTAAACAATTTCTTTTGGATAGCCAGAAGAATCTTTCTGCCTAATATCTAATCATATGTAGTCAAATGCAAGCATATATTTCTCATGACATTCCTGCTACAGGAAATTTCCCTTTTTGTTTCATCTCCAACTATGCAATTACGTAATTATATAAACATGGTTAAGTTTATCTCGCTACATTTACAAGAAACTACCGTTATTCTTAGCCTCGCTCGTCGCGGCATGTGCATGTGATTGTGAGAGAAATTGAACGGAAGAATATCTAAAATGACATTAGTGTCGGTGTGATTCGCATTTAGCAATAATTAATTTCCCTATCTGCCCGGAAACGCGGAAGATTCGAGTAACCAACAGGCTTTTCCAAGCGTATTCGCGCCTTCATTGCACGATGTTTAAACGTCTTGATTACAGGTTATCCGTCGGGGTCCGCTTTCTAACGCAGCGCGTATCTATAGCCTTTTTTTTCCAATTCGACTCCGAGTGAAACTCGAATCATAGTCCGATAAGCGCGCGGCGATACGCCTCGCTCGTCGCGGTTGCGTAAGATACCTGTATACTCTTGTTCTGACGCCCGACATGCCAGCGGGACATTTTTCCAAATAACAAATCTCCTTCGTATCTTCTGATCAAGCCGCCGTGACGAGATCGAGATTAGTCTCATTCACTTTTGCCGTGGCCTCTAGTAATATCACGCTTTATCTTTTTCGTCTTCTTTTCTCGACAACAATGTCCGACAGCAGTCGATGTCTGGATTACGTATAGCTGTACGTAGAAGAAGCAGCTTCGCGATAAGTCAATCGTAAAACTTTGATTTGCGCTCCGACGTAAAGATGGTATATATATTTCGGTATATACTTCAATCTTCGCGGCATAGCACGGCTCTCATGATGGCTCTGTAGCTTCCGAGGAGCGCGCTGGTCTCGAGCGCGATACGCATGCCGGCAACTTATATCAGCAAGAAATTGCCTTCAGGAAACAAGGCATTCTGCATTCTCGCACGCTCTAACGATGTGGGCATCTTTCGAGACGAGAGCTCGGGCGCCTCCATCGCGGTCCGCGTCCATCTCATCCGGATTCACCAAGTAACCGCGCGCTACACTGGCGAATGCGCGTATGCACGTACGTCTATTATCACACATTAGTGGAAGCTGAGACGTTGGCGGTCAGCCGCGAATAATGTGAAATCCGCTCGCTCTCTCAGGTATTGTAATGCGCATGGACTGCACCGCGCGTCGCACTTTCTTTCTCTCCCTCGAATACAGATGAGAGCAGTGTATCACAAGCTCTATATGCTACATAACGTAAATCTCTTCCTGCCGCCGTTACATCGGTAACGGATTTAACAAATATAAGTCTTAAGCATAAAGGAAGTTGTTAGTGAGCAAAGAAAATCTTTCTAAATCTTAATTATTGGATGCGAAAAATGACTTTATAATTACTATAAATATTTTAAGAATTATATGAAAGATTAATGAATATGATATTCCAACTTCGGAAATAAATAGAATATATAAGTGATAAATGAAATATATGCTTTTTATGTGCTTATTAAAAATCCATTACAGGTTCACCTCACTGCTATCCCTCATCAGACTATACAAATCTCACCCGCAATTTCATTCTTCTTCTCCGTCTGTTTATTCCATCTCTTCTTCCGTTCGTTCTTCCTTTTCGTCCTCTTCGTTCTTTCTTCCACCAATCTGCTTCCCGCTACTCCATCTAATCTATGTATATACTTCACTCTCTTCTCTCTCCATCGGGCATCTTTCCTCTTTCGCTGACCGGCTGAGCGCGTTATTTATTGCCAGCAGAAACGGCCGCAAAACTTAAAGCCCGTACGCGTGTACACTTTCTGTGCGCGGCTTTTTACACCGTGCATTACAATACGCGCGCATGCAAGCATTATACTGTCCGCGTGATTCATTACCAGCCGATCCTCCGGGCCCTTGAGAAAATACGGAAACTATAATTGCGCGAGACTTATGATGCGCACGGCGCCTGATACGCGAGCCCATTTCATGAATAACGTCGCGCGCGACGTTCGAGAACGCATAGGAGGCGTTTATGATCGCCGCGAGATCGTATCGCTCGATCTCTTCATTCGGCTATTCGCTGTGGCCTTCGACCGTTCTCGTTGAATAGTACGATTTGTAATCGTTATGTCATCTCTGTGGAAAACTGCATTTCGAATGACGCTGATGAACGCACGCATATAATCATATATTATATATTTATCAACATTGTAAAAATGCAATCATAAAAGAACAATTACATGTCTCTAAAATATTTAAGTAAAAATACTGTTTTAAATTTAAAGAAACTTTATCTCTTGAGAAAGACTTTTACGATCAAGTTTTATCGCTTGCTATAGAAGTCACGTTATGAAAAAAACACTGAATATCCGAGTGAATATCTAATCCTTAAATACATGCATTCTTGAAGACTTTACGAGCGATCAACGTTAACAAAATTAAATCAGCCTCGTTGTAGATAGATTAAATATCTAGCTTCTAATATCATATAAGCAATTCTTAGAATTTTTTCTGACGTAAGAGCTTTGTGTTTACTGATCCGACAGAGTAGATTGGTGGCTCTGTTGGCCTGTAAAAAAAGTGGATCGTTCCTGTACGTCACTTTTAATCTCGATCACGTCTATTACGCGTAGCTGAATTATGATGGAATACACACACACACACATACACACATACACAGCGATGACCTATTTTCTAACACTACTTTGCCTACAGCCTACATAACAAAAAAACGGGCGTTGATTAGATGAAGCTTCCTTACTTTAAAATATAGTATATGTTTCTAATATAGAGATTTTGTTACAATAACATGTGTATATATAGCTTTATGCAAAATTAAACGACGTTATTGAGATTTTAAACTCTGACTTTACTTCTACGCGTCTTCAATTATAGGATGAAGAATGGGAACATATATTTTCACCATCTTTGAATGGCATGAATAAATTACTTGTATCTAAGCACACTTAGATACATTTGGAACTTATGAACGCAATTATTATTGATGAATAAGGATGCGTTGGGATACGATTAATAATAGTCGATTACATATGATAGCAATAAAGGTCGACATGATCTCTCTCTCTCTCTCTCTCTCTCTCTCTCTCTCTCTCTCTCTCTCCTTTCCTCGCTCTTCTTCTTTTCTTTTTCTTTAACTGAATCTCTCTGTTAAGCATCTTTGCTAATTGTAAATTAAAAATGCACCTTGCCTTCTGCATTTTAACTATTCTCTCTGAAATTTTCACAAAACATCGGAGATCTTCGTAATAACGTTTGAATAATGTCAACAATAAATATCGATATCCGTCGGTCGATTCCAACCGGTCAACACGCCCACTGTGATTAGATCATTATTACAACAATTTCCGTACTGGTATCCTTTCATTCCGTGTTTCGCACAAACGGATAGCGTATTTATTTACGAGACAGAACTCTCCCGCTCCTCGGGTGCGGATATGACAGACCGATCTCCTTTTTCCCCTCTCCGTATGTCTCGACGAATGATCTCTCCCGTTTGTTTCCTCTATGCATCGCACGGCATACGTCTAACCACCTATCTACCTGTTCGCCTCCTTCTCTCTTACTTTCTTCTTCATTCGATCCCTCTTCATCTCTCTCTTTCTCTCCCCGTCACTCTTTCTCTCCGTGGAATCATCAACATTGCAGTCAGGTGCCGCTACTTACACAATCCTGTGGATTCCATCTCCGCGCGAGTTCTCCGTGCACAGAGGGGAACCGAACTGAACCAAACCGCGCACGCATGGTGCTCACAGACAACGACGGAGGATACAGCCGGAGTGATTTTCTATTTTCTGCCATCCTGGTGTTCGTGAGCGCGAGCGTTCGAGCGAGAGCGGCCGATTTCATCGGGGCGGCCGCTACCGCGTGTATGTCGATTTATAGCATCGCGGTCCATTAGAGATAATTGTTGTTGGTCGGTATCCGATGTGTGTACCGAGCGCGGTACAAAGTCGTTTTTCCCCCGTACGCGTGTGTACCCCGCGCGCGCTGTTCGGACACGCGGACGCCTATCCGGTAGCGGTTGTTTTATTACGTGCGAAATTTTTCTCCAGGCTTTCCGTGCGCGCGCGTCCACAGATATACACGCACACATATGTACAAATATATTGTATATGCCATCATTGGCGTCCGCTTGAACGAGTTAGTTTTATAGTGGTCGTTGTAAACGCCAACCGCCGCGCCGCGCCGGGGGAACCCGGTTAATTGGAATGTTGCTCCTTCGATTAAACTATTAAAATAAAATCTCGATGTGTATGGTGTCGGCTCGGAAAACTTCTTTTTGTTCTCCTTTCTTGTTTCGTCGTGGCATTCGCGAGGAATCGCAGCTTACACTTTTTAATAAAATGAGAGAAACAGAGAGAGAGAGAGAGAGAGAGGAGAGAAAGAAGTTTCTTGGAAAATGTCTTATTTTCGAAATATGATATCTAATGATAGTGGAAATAATAGGCTTATAAAGAAAAGCAAAAAAAACTATTCTTATATTATCACGAGTCATAATTTTCATTGTTTTTTGATACTTATTATATACTTAAATATATAATTAAAATTATATATTTAAAATTTAATCATTTAAATTAAATATTTGAAATATTTATATTAAAAATTTTGATTAAATATTTAAAATGTAGGAAATTAAAAAAATTCATAATATTTTTCTAAAAATTATTTCTCGAGAAAAAGTCGGTTTCAAAGAATTTATAATTTAAACTAAAATTATCGTTTCCAGGATGCTTTGTATAATTTACATTTTTTTCGAACTTGTTTACGCAGCCGAGTTTATTCCACGGTATCAACGGGAAAATGCAAATCGCCGTATCTCGATCGATTTCCTTCTTGCTGTTATGTTTCTTTTTCATAAGCGAGTAGCTTTTCGCTTGCGCGAGCACGGCTACCGAGGTAGCGCCCGACCAGATCGGTAATCTCTCCTGCGCCGGTTATGGTGCAGGTATTAATCTTACGCAATTCATCTCGTTGAGCTTGTCTGGCTTATTAATCCTAATAACGACAGTGCGATTCACTTTTAGAGATTCCGCATACGGCGAGCGGGTTGTTGCCATAGATGGCGAGCGAAAAATCGTACGCGCTCGATTTTGTTGATTTTTGATAATACCGTAATGCGCGCGCAATTCGCATGATCGGTATCTCTCCGTAAAACTTGCAAAAGCGTAACGAATCGGCAGCACGCATGTAGCGAGGTAGGCATTATTCCTTTTTAGAGCTCGATACGAAAAACAAAAGGCGGAAAGGAGGAAACAGTTGCAATTAAAAATGAAGATGCAAAGATAAATAACAATCTTATGGCAAGTATATGTACGATCCTACATCGCGAGAATCAACAGAATCGTCTTGTTCCGTTAAGACGAGCTTTCGTTAAAAGGCCAAACTAATAAACGTTAACGAAACAACGTATGAATTATGACTTCCTGCGATTCCCTTCTGAAATTTCGCGCGATCGTCAACTTGGATAAGTGTACGCACGTAGATGAAAGAGAGATCGCGCAATGCAAATAAATACACGAGCAGTGCGCGTATATTTTTACTCAATCTTACGGCACATTTCTTATGGGATGCACTTATCTCCGTTATTTAATTCTCCAATAATGTGTAAAGTGGTCCCACAAATTATCGCTAAGAATATATTCTGGCAAATTAATCCATTATCCCATTTAGCCAATAATTTTAATTTAATGACTTTCAAAGTTGTGTGATAATTAAATATTGACTCGCACATTTCTCGGAAGAAGAGATATTTTCGAGATATAAAATTTTAAATAACATTCCTACACATTATGCTAATTTTACTAAACGGTATAGTGTATTTGATTCGTGCAGTTCGACATTAAAAAGTTAACGGAAGGCATTTTGCATACGAGAATACGAGATTTCGAAGGTTGCGTCGACGCGAAAATATTGTATATATTAAACCAGGATGCGAGACCGTCTGTATCGCGGTTTACACTTTCAGCAGAATAAAACGGCTTCCGCGCATCTGCCGGCCGTTTAAAGGCGACTGACAGTAATATTCGAGTGCCCGTAGAGAAAGTGCCCGTTTCCTATTTTCCCTCGTCGCACTTCAAAAGACCAGGCGCGCGCGTGCGCGCACGCATGGCGTTCTCGGCCCGCACTCCATGTGGCCATGTGGTGATTTTAGTGTAACAATTCTCTTAAACTGGGTGGGTTTACGTTCGCGCGCGGCCGCACAGGAGCAGTTGTAAAGGGGCGCCGATTGATTGATATTCGGACCGCGTCTGTCTTTAGCCGAAAAGATTTTAACGTCCCTCTATAGGAACGCGTTTTCTCTCGCGCGCGCGAAAGAGGTGCGGGTTGCCAAGAGGCTGAAATACTATGTGCCGTCTACTCGCGCGACGAGTGATGCACTCCACGCGCTTTCTTTGCCGCCGTATAAACGTATGCGTACACCGTGATACGCATCGCTCACCGTCCGCGCCGCGGCCGCGGCGAGAAAGAGAAGCGCGCGTCGATGCCGTCACAAATTCTTTGTAGACCCATTCACGGAGGAAAGTTCTGAAACGGACCTCTCTCTAATCAGGTCAGCCTGTTCTTAAGATAATGTCCCCTCGACTGCCTAATGGGAGATGACGGTAGTCTGAAGTTTCTAAATTACTGTCAACGTAACGGACAAGCGTTTCCCCTCCTTTATGCACGATTGTAATCTTATTCTATCTCACACTAAGCACTTCGAGCGAAGGACCGTGTCAAATGAAGAGAAGCTGTTCTCAACGAGCGCAGTTTGTTGTGCAGAGTTGCGCGAGGATTCGCATAACAGTAGCGTTGCATCACCACCGGTCTCGCCGCGACCATATACGTTTCTTTGCTCCTAGTAGCTTCCTACATCTCGTGATAACGTTCTTATAAGGCTTGGATCTTCTACAAACTTGATCGCGTGTTCGACTAGGCGAAAGAACGCAATGTCTATCGCAGAGTCATCGAACTTATTACAAATGTAACTAGAAATATCTTTACGAGATATATAAACGATATCTATATAAAATATATATATATTTTTATCGCCATATATAATTCATTAATATAAAAATTGATCGATAATATGTATTGTACGATACATGACTGTATAACAAATATATTATATATAGTTTTAATTGTGACAAATTATATTAATTAAAACTTTGATTTACACACTATATTGTCAGGCATTAGTATTAGCCTAAAGAGAAACAATTAAGGAGAACATAATCGCCGCTTTTCATCTACATAGCTTTTCGTAGTAAAGTTATTTCAATGTCGGAAAGGAGTCGTAAGAGAGCGCGAAGGATATCTGGCAGGCACATTTCCACGGTCGGCAGTAAAGCCGGCTAACAGTGGCGCACGAAAGTAAATGTTATAACAAACACGGTGAGCAGAGGCCACGACGCCCCGCTATTTAACATTATTTAGTTTGCTTTGTGAACGTTTAAACAGTGCCTGCCTACTTTTTGTATGGATATTTGATGTACCTCGCCCAGTCTCAAGCCGCGATGTGTGTGTATATACACGAGAATGCCATGTTTGTTTTCTAGGTGGCGGTGGATGAAGCAAAGATAGTCAAATCGTTCAGTGGTACATACGCACATGCACCTAATAATATGAGTTGCAGACTTGCAACATGATGTTGACAAGAAAATCACGATTTCAGAAAATATTTTCTTCCTGCGTAAAATACACGAGAACATAAGCAACAAAAGCATTATAGTCGATATTGGCTGATACTAATGATAAAAATGAAGAAACAACGCGAGTAAGAATAGACGATAATGATAATTAGCGTGAATAATAATGTATAATTAATGGCTCGGATATATAATAAGTACTTGAACAGATATACGCTGAAGATGCAGGACAATTCTAACATCACGGATTCAGTATGCAGCAGCGAACGTTAGAATAGGCACAAAATCACAAGTCTGCATTTATCGCTCTTGGGAAAACGGCGACTCTTCCGATTTTGGCCGATAGTGCCGATATTTTTCTCCTGAAGTAAGGAACGTCCGGCGCGCAGAGATTTACACGCGTATTAAATTACACGCGACTTCGTGACACGCAAAAGAGCCTTTCCTTGGGCGGAGTAGTGCAGGACAAGGCGCGTATCGTGTAAGAAACTCGCGACTGTTCGTCGGGGCATAGAAATCAAGATAGAAAGCTCGTATACCTGCAGACGGTGGAGACAAATGGTTGTGACGTACGGCGTGAATTCTCCCGCGCGGGACCCCCGCTTAAATCACACCCGGAATATTTACGGTATGGCGTATCACGTTTCAATATATCTTATTGTAGCCGCCGCGGCCTCGCCGCGTCCGTAATGAAAACGTGTTTATGTAACGCTCGGTATGTCATATTCCAATGTATCAAGCGCAGGGGAAGGGGCGCGGAACTGAATTAACGGCGGAGCGTTAGATTTATCGCCGAGCGCTTTGTTAGTTAATGAGAGAGCCTGTATCGTTCCATTGTGGCGTCACGCGGCCGATACAAATGGTCCTACTCGGGTGACATCGGTATTCTCGTGAGAAGAGAACGATTCCGCCGTTACGTCTCAATGTCATAAATCTATGATTACTGCGCGCGTACTCCCAGTAAAGCAAAATTAACGAGCTGCAGAACGCATTTCTTACGATTTCGTCCTGCTATTGTGGACTTCCGCGTTTCACGTTAATTCTGGAAGTGCACAACCGAAGTCTAGCGGGCCCCAAGACGTCCCGTTACTTCTAACTTTTCCTCTCATCTGTATTTTCAAGCAAAGAAATGGTAGAAATTTGTTCGGCGGAGGAATCTCAGGAATGTCTCGGAGACATTTGGGTACAATCAGCGGTGCTAGGCACCGTTAAGGTACAAGCTCGTGCTCGAAAAGAGCGTCTAACAAGACAGTTTATGCCGAGTCTCGGCATAAATCGAGCCGAAACTCTAAAAAAGGTCGCACCGTCATTACCAGGTATACGAGAGACGCACGCGCGCGAGAAAGAAGGCGACACAGGTCTTCTGAATTGGCAACTTGGAAGCGCGTACTGAGAAAGGAAGCGCGCGTCACCGGGCTTTTACGAGCGACGTTATACCGTGCTACCGTAAACGGGGTGCCGGCGAGCCCATTTTCGCGTTACGCAAAGCCTCATTAGACATCCTATTCTCGAACGTGCGTTTTAATCGAGCCGCGCTCGTTTCCCGGCCGCGAGCGAGCGAACGAGCGAGGTGCAACGTCCTTTAGGCCGGACTCTCCTCTCGTAGCACGTATTCTCTCTCTATCGGAGCCCCTCGTCTAGATTCACGGCCCGTTTCAGGCGCTGAACGAGAGAAGCGAGAAGGGACCTACTTTCTATCGTAGTTAGCCTACTGTTGGCGTACACCGCACGGCTCCAGCATCCGGCAGCGCCCGGGGCGAGCCATCACTCTCGCTGCGCGAGATGAGATCTCCATGAGCCAGGTGTCCATTGTTGCTTTTTCAACGCGATTTCCCTACGACTATCACGTAAACGTAAATCATGACGCTATACTCGATGCGTAACCGCTGATCCTGAAGCCGAGAAGAGCGAATTTCCGTAGAGGATTGCGATGACCACGCGCCGACGTGACCGCCACGTGCTGGTATTTCCGATTTACGTGGAATCTCGCGCGACATCTCCGCAATGGTCGGAGATGGTCACGTCGGCAGTGTAAAATGTATTGTGTAATGGGCAGTAGCCACGTGGCGGAAGACGACTGCAATGCTGCCTACTCTAAGCGTGCTGACTTCATGCTTGGTCATCATGTCATGGCTGCTCTTTAAGCAACGTATGTGTTAGTGAAAGAAAAGAAGCGATGACACTACGTGCATTTTCATATTTATCACGTTTCAAACTACAAATATTAAAGTAATAGATCAAAGTTAATCCAGTAGATTAAAAAATCGAAGAACGAGTCGAGGAGCGAAGCAGTTTGTCCCGCTGCTAATATTAAATGAGGGAAAGTTGTGGGGAAAAACATTCGACGTTGACAACCGGCAGAAAACTGCGAAAAAAAGAATAAAAGCAATTGAATTCAGACATTCGCATGAATAATTAATTAACATTTCTATCTGTCGCGCACAGATAACAAGAATCATAGATAACTGTCGTGGATAACATTCCTGTGAAAAAAGAATTATGTTAGCGGAACCTGCTTCGAGGCGAGTCGCATTAAACGGATGAAAAATAGTCAAAAGACCGGCGAGAGCGATTTTCGCAATTCCCGCCTCACACGCATTCCTGGTTAGTCCTTAACGAGTCCGCAAACAACCTCGAATGGGGCCCCCCGTGCTCGTTGTGACGCTAACTCATACGCCCCATAAACGCCCCGTAGACACGGGGATTTGTGGAGTGTAAAGTATCAACGTATTGCTAGATACATTAACCTGCGGTCGCATATGCAGTGCGTGCGTGCGTGCGTGCGTACTTTGGGGGTGCTCGACCGTCCGAAACGTCAATGTTAACTGCGTTCGGCTGATAGAAAACCGTTGGTATGCCTGGTCGGCCACAAAGGCCATTTCAGCGACCACAATGCGCGCTGAAAACACGTACGGTGTATACGCGTATCCGCGGCCGTTTAGGCGCATGCAATATACTCGTACCTGCGCGCGCGGCCGCAGATACGGGGAAAAAAGGCCCGAGAAAAGTACCCGCGTAACCGCACTTATTAAGACGTCGTTGGTTGGGCGGAATTTAAAGTGCCTGGTCTTAACGTAGCGGTCGAGCACGAGCGGATAGATTATGCCGCATCGGCGTGCTTTCTCGTAAGAAAGTATGATCTTCCTGGTAGTGGCAGATGTCTCGTAAACGAGAAACTGAGGGATGAGGGGGTGCACAAATTAAGGGATGAACGATAGCCAAGCGCGACTTTGTTGAGTATCTCGCGTATCGACAGTGTCTCTTACAAAGTGAAATATTGTAGATTCCATGGCATTGTATAAAACTTTTCGCAGAATACAGTAGAAGAGAATCTAAAATCTTAAAATAGCGATACTGTAATGTTTTTTTCATAAATACGTAAATATAAATACATAAATACGTAAATATATACGTATAAATTATGTTCCATAAATTGGGTTCTATATATAGATAACATCTCGCAACAAGGAAACGAGATGGTAGGAAGTTTTAAATTACCGAAAACAAACACGATAAATTGGTTGGCGAATCATGATCGGGCGACAGCATAAAATGAAATCTGCGTAGTTCGATACGCACACACAAGGAATATTCCTTCGTCTGTCGATGAATATTCTGTCGCGTGGAGGAATTGGAGGTAGTGGAAGATAGATAGATGAGAGAGAGAGAGAGAGAGAGAGAGAGAGAGAGAGAGAGGCGGAACGATAGAATGAGCGCGAGAAAGATCGGCAGAGCGAGAGCGCGCGGCGGAAGGTACGGAGAGGGACCAAAGCGCTTCATGGTAGCTCACATCAAAGAGTCGGCCTTAATAGAAAGCCTTAGAGGCGTTTGTTCGAGTCTCCTCATCTGGCTAAATATTCCTGACTGAGGAGATATCGGCGGGCCAAGATACACAGCACGGCGCGGATCTTACGTATAGAACAAACAGCCCGGGCCTCGGGAATACGCTTCCGTTTCGTGCCTTCTGGGTAACGACCGCGTATTCGCATAAGTTTCCGCGAGTTTCTGCAATCTGCGTGTATACACATATCGAGTCGTTGACTCCAACGTAATAACCAATGGGCGCGTTTCAGCGCGAGCTGCGTGTGCACCCCCGCCGCACGCGCGTCTGCTCGTGGCGCGGCGTACGATATACGAACGCCTTCTATCGCGCGGAAGAATCGACCCGCCCGCCGCCGCCGCGTCGACAGACGGCAGAATTCGACTAATTAATATCAGTGTTGACAGTGGGCCCGACAGTTGCCGCGATGAGAAACTTACGAAATTTCGAGTGACGAAGGAAGGAAGGAGGAAGGAAGGGAATGGAGTGCGCCTTACGGAAGTTTAGAAACAGTTCCTCGACATCAACTAAGACGCCGTTGAGAAACGGCATTGAAGACATCGACGTCGTCTGCGTATCTCAAAATGTACGAATGTACTGGAATTTGATGCAATTTTGTCCAAATTTTTTCGTTTTTATTGACCTGGCATTCTTCATGAATATAATCCTCTCTTAGTGATATCATCGTCCTTCTACACTAAATCTATATATTGAAAACGTTCAGTTACAAAAGTTTGCTTCGGTAGAAAAAGAATGTAATTAAAAAGTGCTCGCGTGATCCAATTCTCACTAACATTTAGCCGCATAAACGTATAATTAATCTTCGATTGGATGCCAACGTATTTACTGTAAATCATTAAAAAAAAAGTACTCCGCATGCGCAACGCCGATTAATACCTGCGGATATACAACCGCGAAACCATACGCGCGTTTGATTGATTTAAACAATCCCCCTTATCCTCTGACAGATACAAATGAATCGGATGCGTCCGTTACTAAGCGCCGTACAGATGTAATCCTTTAAAGGGATATTCGGCCTGCGATTCGCTTCGGTTAAGCTATACAAATAGACGTGGGATGTTCGCAATCAGGTTGGTCTCTCTCTGCACACTGGGGTGGGCCGGAGCGGCTATTTATAAATGAGTCCTCACGCAGAACACACCCTTTGACGAATCAGCAATCTTCCGTTATTATTCCACCATTCAGATACTCGCCGCACTCTGCCTCTGCATATACGCCATCATACAGAGACTCCCGAAATTACGTCCAAATGTAATACTTTGAAGCGAGATTATATCCGCATTATGCCTTCCTCGGCGGTCCGCAATTAGTGATGCCTACTGATATATTATGTTATATAAAAAAGACGATTACTCCCTAATATTAATTTACCCACAATGGAACGTTCTACGGAACCTTAGGTTCAGACTGCAGAATAGCAGTGTCAAATAGGTCAATCTCACGAGCAACCTCGCTGCGAGGTATAAGCCGCTAATTACTCCCGTCCCAGAAAGCGAAGCCTTTAATTTGAATATCAACGGGAGGGAGCAACATTATGCTCAACAATTATTCAGGCACGGCGAGAGGCGGGCTCATGAATTAACAAGATCTATCAGTACCTTCTCCCGCCGACCATCCCCGACACGCTACCCCTCCCATCCTCCCAACAGCCTCTCACGAAACGGGCTGGTACTGCGAATCATCGTGCCAAACGACCTCGGTAACGACGAAGCATCCGCCGTTTGTTTGTACGCTTACTTTGCCGATCCGCCCGCCTTCTCCCTGTCACTCCTACTCTCTCCCTCTTTTCTAGCGTTCTCTTGCGCGGAGTCTTCCGGCATTGTTTAAATACAATTTTGTCGTTTACTAATTAATGCGCCGTACATCAAAGAAGATGTTTATTGGTTCATGTGATACTAAAGAGACGGTAACGAAGAGGTAACTCGCTAAGGGAGCGCTTGAAGGAGCTGGGAAGGGTGGCCCGGGCACCGCCACTGCACTGGTTTGAGAAGCGGTGAACGCCCATGAAAATATCTATATAGACGCAGGAAAAGTTCTCTCTCTCTCTCTCTCTTCCTCTCTCTTCTCTCTTTCTCTTCTGCGCTCGTCTCTGTTCCGTTCTTCTATCCGCCTGGCTGTCCTCCTCCTTTCTGCGTCCCGTTTCCCGTTTCTCCTCTCAGCTTCCCTCTTATTCCGTGTTGCTCGTCGCTCTTCTCCTCGACAAACGACGGTAACCACCCACAGACTCATCAACTAACTCTGTTCCAGAGTTACCGAACGACGAAGCCCCTTTCCATTCCCCTCTACCCTCGGTCCTTTTCTCTCTTTCTACTTCCGCCTGCTGTGTCTCAAGCTTTGCGGACATGCGGCGCGGCAACGCACGGCGCCGCCGAATCAGTCGTAGTTAGCCTCGTAGTTTTCGTCCTCAAACGGAAAACGGAATACAAACATCCACACAAACGACAACGATCGGTGAACGGTGGTAGTAAACGGAGAAGGCAACCATGAAAATCAGTAAGTTGTTCAACCGCGTAATTCGTAGGTTCTCTACCAGATTTAATTGGGTAATCCTTCTATTTGGGGGCTCACACCATCAAGTTGAGTTTCTCAATTCACGTGTTTCATCGTATACATTAATAAAATACGATAGATCTTTTTTTACATTATAATATTTCTTTCTATAATATTTTAAATTTTGTGTAATAATGCTCAAATTATGAAAGAAAAAAATTTCTATGCGCTTTAACGTGCTTTTTACTTGAGCTATTTTCAAGCTTGTGAACAAGTATGAAGCTATAAAACTAGCATTTTCGTGCTTGAAAGAGAAGCTAGGATATACAATGCATTAAATGACGTATTGAAAGAGTGGATGATAAAACGCAATCTTTCGTAATGGCAGGAGGCTGTAACACTTTAGCGATAACGAGAGGAGAAGAAAATGCGGAATAATGAATGCAGGATCATAGCGCAGTGGTAAAACGAAGGTACAAAAGCGGATTAGAGAGCACGATGGAACAAAAGCGGATCGTGATTGATCAGGGCTTTAGATATAGCCTGTTGATATCATCATTCAACCCGCTCCATATAATTCTCTGTCTAAGCGATAAAGTAAAAAAAACAAGAAGAGGACAAAAAGTAAATGGAGAGAGAGAACAGAAAAATGAAGCAAATGAATAAAATGGCATTAATGAGCGAAATTTGTCTAAAGAGAAACAAGATACTTCTTATAAATAAAGCAAAATGATTCAAAGAAAGTTTAAGAGCGAATTAAAAAACAGTTTGCAAATTCGCAGAAAGAATTCGTATCGTGGACAAATAAAGCATCGCAAAGGTAAAAGCCCAAAGATTAAAAAAAATGACGGTCCTTTTAATGGCTTGTTTACTCGAGATTGTCGTTCCTCGTGCATACGATTTATGTTTCCAATGAGCAAATCCCAAAAGCATTCTGGAATTAAGAGAGGGACAAACAGGCGAACGAAACGAGAAGGGGGAAAAACGGCAACGACGTATGAGGGAGTGAGACGTAAGGCCGAAGGACGAGGGTCAGGAGGCCGTGGGTCCATGTGATAATGTTGTGCTCCACCGACCGAACGAAAACGGTATCGAGGGGCTCTCCTCATCCAACGGGACGCATTATGCTCGACAGAACAGGAGGAGGCGCGCGCGTTGGCCGTTCCGCGTGCCCTTCCTCTGTCAATAGGCTCGATTTCCCTTTCAAGTTGTCAACTCTTTTTGTGTGCCCGGCAAATTGTCGCCAACGGTGGAGACGGGAACCGTGGTTGACGCTGACGAAAGAGAAAGGGAGAGAGGGAGAGAAAGAGAGAGAGAAAGAAACAGGGAGATAAATTAACATTATTGTTGCGACAAAGACGGGGGGTGCTGAGCCCACCCAGACTGTCCTGCGCGTCCCCCGCGGGAGCCGTAGCTACGTAAACAATTCCACTTGATGATCGGCTCGTTTGATGTTGCCTGATTACCCTGTGCAAACAATCGTCGATTCTCTCTATGGAATATCGCGATATTTTCTTTCACTCATTCCCCGATCCTCCCTACCACTTAGGAAAAATGTTCTCTTTGCACGCTTATTGAAACTGGACGTTACGTCCGCGAATAATGATCGTAAAACGAGGAAATTTTGATTACCTAATGTAAAAATGAAAGCAAAATGCTCGCATCTTCCTGTTATCTATTGGTTAAACTATTTCATATTTTTGTGTAATTTCTATGCGAAATGTGAATCGGTATTTCTTCATTTTCTTATTAAATTTTACAATAGTATTACGAAAAACATACATGCTAAAAGAAGCAAAATAAAAAGTTCTTGGAAGTTTCTTGATTAACTCGTTCAGAGACGCTCTTATTAAAACCCGAATAAAACAGCCTTTCACGCATGAGTCCACCGCAAATTACCTCCCACCCACTTCATTCTTACACGTTGATGGATTGTACTGATATGAAAATACATATTTGTTATTGGTCGGTAATATCGAACTATAACATTGTACAGATATAAGAGAAATAACGAGAGTGATCTTGTTAATGAGCGCAACTTTTTTTCGTCGACCGTTCCATGATCAATCTTATTAATTAACACTCAAAATCCCCATACCGCCAAGAGTCCCTCGTCTTTTTCTTTCCGTTTTATTTGATGACGCAGACATTATATGATTTTCCCGCTCGGTCCACGATCACAGGAAAAGAAACCACACATACCGTTCTGGAAGTCCTTCGACTTCGATAAAGCGAGAAGTACCCTCGAGAATCCCGGTTGGTCTTCCCGTATCTACTTATACACGCGCGTCCTTAATTAGAGTACCCCGCTCGTCCGTCGAATCCGCCTTACGTAAGCGTCGTCGTCGGTCCTTGCGTCGCGTCGTCACAATGGGCGGCGATGGGCAATCATAAAGAGATTCACTGTTTTGGACGCGGGCGACGCGTAATCTGAATAAAATATACGATCGAGTAGATGATAGATAAAGGACAATGCCCTTTTCATCGTGAAGCGGAGGGATGCGAAATAGAGCGCGAGGAGGGAAGCGAGAGGGCCCGAACGAGCGAGGAGCACTCCGACTTTCAGGGAGTCGACAAAGAGGCTCCTTCTATGCAAATTAAATGCTGTTTCCATAACCATTCGTCCGTTCCATTGAGTGAGGTTCGGTTCTTTGTCATCAAGGTAAAGGGAACTTGCACAAGCTAGGGGCTGCGTTCGCTCCGACCAACCAACCAGCTAACCAACCCAGCCGCCGAACCAACCACCACCCACTCACCCACCCGACCACCACCTGTCCACAAACTACCCTTCTGATTTCAATAACCGAAAGCTTCGGCACGCTTCTCTGTGTGATGCTAATAAAAAGATCTCTCTTTTCCTATCGTCAACCTTGACGTTGCCTTCTTTCACCCTAATCTTTCTTTTTTCTCTGCCTCTATTGTGACTTTCTGTGACGGAAACAAACGTTTCGGACAGCTCGACAAAACTGATCGATCTATTGTGCAATTTAGAAATTCTGTTTTGCCACACTGAATATCTTTCTTTGATATCACTTAAAATATAAATCATATCATTACGTTCAAATAGTTTGATGAGTTGCATAGAAACTAATATAAATGTAAATATTAAACGACTAAAAATGTATATATTCCATAGATTACTGAATGATACCCGAGTTTCAGATTTTACCTGCAAAATTAATAGACTGAAAATATTTTTATAGCAGAAAAATCTCGCAACTTAATAATCTTCTAAATTATTGCTTGTTTTATCCGACGGTCTCAAATCTCACACTTTAATTTTAGAGAGCCCAAATAATTAATATATACTCATACTCACTATAATAGCATGCAATAATACGGAATACAATGAAACGAAAGGAGAATTAAACGCCAACGTTCTAATCTTTAAAAATTAAAAAAGATATTTCTCTTTACATTGATAAATTTTATACATCAATACATTTTTAAAATCTACATATTTCAAAATCCAAATATTCATATTATTGATGCAATTAATATTGCTACGAATGAATGGGAGGGCACCTATTTTCCGCCGACGGCTTGGGTGTAACGAGGGTCGCAGAGACCGTCCCGCCCGATTTCGCCAGTGATTTGACTCAACTCGACTCGACTTGTAACGGCGAGCGCACGCCGATAGCAATAAAATTACACTCGGCACAAAGAGCGCCGGCGGGCACGCCAGTCGACCACCAGTAATGATGCAGCGCGTTTATGTTAAGAAAGCACATCACCGATTGCCTCCGAACAGAAGCAAGCTGCTCCTACATCTCGTCGACTCTCCTATACGCGTGTAATCGTCCGCGCGTGTACGGACACCGGCGACGCGTGTAAGTTACAAAGCCGCGAGAGAAGGGAGGAGTATTTTCTATTTATTTAAGAGAATTACTAATTAACAATTAATAATACACCTCGATACGTATGACAATTATATTGCAATTATTAGTCAATATTTTATATTACAGATATAACTTTTAACAAGAATTTTTGCAATATTTAGAAAATTAAAATTAGTCAAGATCGTGATTCGATTCTTCTATTCTAAAAGAGTTAATAAAAATTGCTGAAAAAGAAAAAATGCGAAACAATATTTCAGATAATTATCCCTTTAACTAGATAGTCGATAAGACACAAGGGCGAACGCTACTGACTAGATATTAACGACCTACAGCTGATTAAGGAGAGTCTCGGAGTTGGAAAAAGAGCATACGTGGCGAAGAAAAGGAAGAAAGATGGATAAAGCTAGAGCTCGTTAAGTTTCTATCACCTGGCCGCGCCGATGGAAAACGGCAGGACGAAGGACAAAGCGCACAGCGGAATTACTAGCGAACTATGAAGCGGAAACGTATTTAACCTCTCACCTACATCACATTAACGCTGGGTTACGGGATAGTCTTTTTATAGTACCACGTCCCTATGGACGGTACCAACTCGCAACAACATCGAGCGTTTTACGATACACCGCGACGCTCAATCATTTATGATCTCCACGTCGTTCGCGAGAACTACTCAACTACGTGTACGGGAAGTTGTCGTATCTTGTTCTGTTTCACGCGAAATAAAATGTCGATGAAGCGAAATAAGACGAACTCTTTTTCACGCTTAGAATTTTGAAGGACCCATAAATGTAATCCTTACTTTAATTTTTTAGATCGTAATGTTAATATATTTTAAAAGTAATAAGATACTGCGATGTATAATATTTTACTCTATAGAGTCCAGATTCTTCTAAGCCTTCAAAGATAAAGATAGGATGAAAAGAAGTGATACGGGAAACAGGATGGCTCCATTACAACGAGAACATCACATTACGGAAGACGATCGCGTGGAAATTGAAGAAAATTACGGCTGCCAGTCGTAGGTGCATGATTTATATTTGCACGTTCCCTTAGCTCGCGGCTCGTTTCCTTTAAGCTCAGTGGTCGACCAGTCGAATGGCTTTGCAGCACAAGGCTGTTACGCGCCTGAAGACGTTATTAGGCACGGCGGCGCGTTATGCTCGTCAAATCGCACGGTTGAGCCACACCGAACGCGTAAGCTCAAACTGTAATCTTACGATCGTCTGCTTGAATAGAATACCGATTACCGCAATACGATTTTTTGCAAGACACGCGGCATTAGTCTGCAATCTAGCTACGGATTTTTATGTCTAACAATAAACGATAGATATGTAGATTCTACATAGAATGTTTCATGACTGTGATATAATTTGGAAAGTAGTAATTTTATATAAAAATCCGAAAACTATAAAAAAGATTAATATTAATCTTTTTCTTTTTGATATATGTAAGATAATTCGGAGGCGAATGGCGTATATCTTACGTATACTATACTTGTACAAACTATTCACGGCTATCAAACTGAAAGCTTACTGATGTGAAAATAACGCATTTTGCGAAAAACATTATAATTCTCGGAAAAATACACAGCCGCATATTTTCTTTTTATCGTCACGAGAATCATGTAAATCCGAACAAGCTAAAACCAAAGTGTCATTGCAAAAAGAGCCATAACAATATCTGTACAAGACATATGCGCTGCGACGGAGCTAGTTAGCGAGGCGTTTCATTAGGCAGATAAGGCAATCAAGCAACCCGCCATCTCGTTGAATTGTGCACGGATCGTCTTGAGTATGTGTGCATATGTTAAGCGTGTATATATGTATGTAACGGTCAACGCGAGTACTTTACGTTACTCGTATACGCACAGCGTTTCGCGGAGTACCTACCCTAATAAGCCGCATTAAGACGCAGTCCGTCAGTTTGCGGTATTCGCGGAGCTTACCATACGAAATGTTTATCTCAAAGTGAAGCAGAGGACGTTTCACTCTCGAGGGCGCAGTGGAAATAAAGTCGGTATTACGACTTTAGTCCGGCTCCATCGCGAGGGAAATACATTTACAGCTAATATGTATGCTATTCGAAATTCCTGCGGAGTTACCCGTGGACGTGGCGGCAAAAACCTACCGTGTCGCTGCGCGTTTTATTAAATTCCGTCCAATATAGTCGGTCTTTACTTTAATTACTCTCGATACGAGAATCCGGGATAACGTTTGAGGGACTGACACGCGCACAGTTTTGCCGTTTCTGAAAATGCTTCTGCATCGCATCTCGTTAACTCGGAATAAATTGTATTACCCCATCCCCTGCTCGGTAGCAAAATGCTGGAATATCGGTTGCACCTGCTTTAAACTCTCGTACTTTGCAAATAAATAGCTTTACGTTCAGTTGGAAGCGTGCTGTTTCACTCGTCGATGTCCTTTGTGACTCCTTATTAGGGTACACGTGCCAAATCAGTAGCTAGCTCGGTTATCCGGCTAGTAAATGGAATCGCGTGCATTCAGGATTGTCTCGATATCTCGAGCGGCCCACGTGAACAACTTGGGGCCTTCAGAAGCGCATTACGCACACCCTACACGCCGTCCCTTCGACATCCTCCGCCCGGTGTGGAGCCAGGATATCTTGTACGCGTCCTACGTAAAAGATTTAACGTTCTATATCCCCTACGAACACATTCTGACGCACGCCAGCCACACGTTGCACATGTACACATTAAAGGTGTACGTTTAAAATGCACAGTTATGTCTCAAAATATATTTACTTTTATATTTTTTTTTATTCTTATCTTATTAATTTATCTTATAAACTATTCTCATGTGTCAGAAAATTGATAACGAATAGGCAATAAATCTAGTAGATAATAATAAAATACGCTTTATAAAAATATAAAAATATAGAAATTCAGTTAAAAATATATATGCTTCAATCATATCATGCTCCATAAATTTTGTATCGATGCAAATCCAAAGTGGCGTAATAATTATAGCTGATACATTTCTCCGTAAGAGCGTGATCGGGCACGACACGTGAATTGCACGTTCGACGATTCGTTGCGTCTGCGTCGAGGTGACTGTAAAACTGTGCGCGAAACCAAGACCACCATGACAAGAGGCCAGTACCGAGGAATAAATCTCCCGATCGACTACCGGCTGCCATTCACTGCTGCGCCTCTGCTTCACGTGCGTGCGAGCGAGCGAGCGAGCGAGCGAGCGTGCGTGCGTTCGTTTATGCGCGCCTCTATATTTAATATCATAAATTATGATCCGTCCGCGAACGGGCTACCAGCAAACCGGACGATCCGGGAATTACTGGAACGTAATTAAGCGTGAAACGCGCCAGGTTCTCCGCGCGCGCGGCGACAGGTCCGTGTGCGTGCAGCGCGCGAGACGCAAAAAAATGCGCACGAGGAGCGCGTTCTAGGAGAACGAACGTGTCTAAATGCCATGCAGCGATGCATACGCGCGTCTTCCTGGTCTTCCTGGCTGCGACTCGACAAAACGATTTACGCTTTCGATACTTTCGGGATATCATCCGCAGGCAAGGTCAAGATAATACGCGCGCACGTCTACGTCATACCTGGTTCATTTACAAGCCGTCACTAATTATCTGCTCGGTCTTCTTTTTTTCTTTACAATAGAGTCGTTAAGTTGCGTATAATTGGACGCAGTGGCATTATTATCTCAAGAGAAAACTCTTCGATCGCGATCATCGATATAAGAAAGAGTCTTGCGTAAACTGATATTTTAGTTCATAGAGTCACATTACAGAGTGTGATTCACGTAGATAATAACTTGGTGAATTAATTAATCACCAGCTCGGTAGCGATTCTCTTCGAGAATATCCCAATGTCCTCGAAAGCTTAATAGCTTCGGATAATTTGATAAAAGTAATCCGGATTGTTTTCTCGTGTCTGGCTCGAGTGCATCTTGCTGTTTTGCGCAGACGGTAATTAACGTAATTAGACGATAATTTATTCTGTTTTAATTTAGAACATTATATACTTAATTTGCAAGAATCGTATCGGATAAAGTATAATTATCTCACACTCCTATACTACTATTATTATATTTTGCTTTTGATTCGTTTTAATAGAAATGCGATATATACTATATAGTTATTAAAGAATTTTTTTATAACGATATAATACTATTAAAGAAATGCTAAACATCCGACCGAGATATTTTTTTGAGCCGCAAATCCGAACTGGTTGTTCGTGCAACATCAAGGAAACGAGTAGGTCGCGAATTTCATAATTATTTCACTCTGATAGCCGATTATAGAGTGCATTCGTGACTCCACGTGTCAACCTAACACTCTTAACAGCGTTTCTTGATTTTTTCCTCACCCGACTCACACCATTGCGCCGATTCGATAAATCGGTAAATCACGCCTCGCATGACACACGTAGGCAATTAACGTATATCTACGGACGATTAGATGCGTTAAGGACTTCGATCATGCTCTACCGCATGTTGCAGTGTAGTCAACGCGTGGGTGTACACGACCAATAAGATAGATACAAGAAGGAGGAACTCACGTCATCTTACATTTGTTTGTCTTCTTATCAATATAGCGTAAATTATAATTCCGTTACTACCTTAAATTTTGTTTCTTAAGTATCTATGACTCTTCTTTAAAATAAACCTATAATGTTGAAGAGAATACATATGTACTATAATTGTTTGCTTTTATTTATATCTTTGCTCTTCTGTTCTGACTATAAGTAAATTTTAAAGGAGCAATTTTTGCTAAATTTCTACATTAATTATTTCCTATCAATCCCGTTTTTAATAATATTTGAATTTTTAATATTAATAGTCAATAAGTGAAGTAGTTATTTATGAGGATTTGAAAGTAAATAGAAAGTGAGGAAATATACCGGTTTTCGCTGTGTTAAAATTTTCTTAATTCTAATAGGCCTTTGCACGCACGAAAACGCTTATTTTAGCATGACTCGGCAAGTACCGCGGAGTAATGCAGATACATTGCGCAGGCTCTCGAGTTCTTTTTGCGTTCGCTGGATTATCCCGCGGCGCCATATTTTGCTTGGCCACGTCCGGCGTTGGCTCCGTATCCAAGGATCTCATTCCGCCGATTCCTTCGTTTCCCATTCGCGGCCAGACAGCACAAAGTGGACGCGCATAAAGGCGCGACCTTCCACTAGGCGCTTCTTCCTCGTCGCCCGTCGTCGTCGCCGGGGTGAATAGTCTGCTGCTGTGTATACGCATGTGTACGTGCGTATACGTGTATATACACGCATGTGTAGGTAGATAGGTATATAAACGCACATATATTTTCTCCTGATCTGGAAAACAATAAGCGTGGATTTATATGCACCGCGGCTCGAGGCAATAACTTACAGTACGAAACGCTGCTTCTTTGGCGTTTCCCTGCCAACCCGGACGTGTCCCCCTCTACATAAGGATACGACAGAGTTTCCCATTTTATTGTTCTACATCTTCTATTTTATAATAATACGGAGCTATCTTCTTTTTTTCGACACATTACTAATGCGCCACCCTATACATATTTCTAACAGATCATTTTCATGACAGATTCACGCTTTCCTTTATTTAAAATAAATACGCATACTTTATTTAAGATAAATTATTATAAATCTATCTTTCTTGTGTGTTTTTAAAAATTTTATAAAAGAATAGATTTGTTACATCGAAGATTAATCTGTAAAAATGAAATATTTTAAATATATTACGTTCGCTCGCGTGATATCGCGTACAAGAATCGTTTCCTGCGGAAACATTCTCGTAGGCATAAATTTCGATTATTGGCGTTGTTTATGCCGGAGATGTTCAGCAAACGGGAACACGATAAATCTCAACGCGCACATTCCGGCCTGAAGAATAGAGTTTCCCGACAAGCGCCGATTTGTCAAGAAGGGCTTCGAATACCTCTCAATGGCAACAAGCGAAAAGCTCACCCTTCGTGGCATTCCGAAGCCACAATGCCATGAATGTGCGTTCCTTATCCCAGTGTCAGAGAAACGGTCGCGATACGACGGAGGGAAAAGTAGAATAGATCCGTTTCTCTCCTTCCATTGAGATCGGAGAGGAAGCCTGCAAAATTTACTTACTTACGACCAGTTCTTTCTCCACCGGACCCTCCAAAGCGGATAACTGTATTATACGTTATATTGTACTTTCTAGTATGGGGTATCACCTGATTTCTTGTTGGCCCGACGTCAATAAAACGCGCGCGGTGTGTTTAAAACTAAAAAAAACTTATCGATCGTCTGCCAAGATCGTCGCACTTGACCGTCTAAGAATTTGCGACAACAATGTTATGTGTATCTTCTTTTTTTAACCAAATTTAAATATTCAATTATTTTGATACTTTTCCGATCTTTATTAGCACGTAAATGTGCGGCAGTATAAAATAAACAGTTTCCAAATTAATTCGTTTTCTGAATAACAC
Source organism: Temnothorax longispinosus (assembly GCF_030848805.1). Classification (NCBI taxonomy): domain Eukaryota; kingdom Metazoa; phylum Arthropoda; class Insecta; order Hymenoptera; family Formicidae; genus Temnothorax; species Temnothorax longispinosus. The sequence goes on along the minus strand of NC_092363.1, from coordinate 1,996,512 downwards.
TGATATTCCATCGGTATTTAAAGAACATCTATATAATCGTGTTTATCTTGAAAATTCAGATGAATATTTTTCACGGACAATCACAGTGCTTGCATTTAAACAGGACATGTCGTTATACGAGCGCAGATGCATCGACATTTACCGGTCATTAATTACGCGCAAAATCATCGTGCCGTTTCCTAACAAAGATATACACGATCGTTCGTTGCGATGTGCGATTGTCGATGACTGCAAACGGGCGGACGGATCCGTCCAACGTGTCATTGTCTCCTCAATACCTGTCATCCGGACTTTCTCCTATCGATTGCGGATGGTCGATCCACCGGCGCGCGCGTCCGCATAAGTCCTGGCAAGGATTTATCGTGCCCGTCGATCGTATGTAATGGGTTGAACGACCCCGACTTTATCTTGAGACTTGAACCTCAGGCCAGGAACAATCGATCTCGCGCGAACCCGCGCGCGGTCCGGAGAAGGACGAGCGCCCATTATAGTCGACGGATAGAACGTGCGTGCGAAAGGTCGTGGACTGCCGTAGCTTCGCGATCGGCGTTTTTACACTTTCTAATGCTCCGCCGCGATCTCTCGCCGCACGGGGCTAACGATAACAAAATCCCTCCCGTTCGCCACCGCATACAGATCCGACGTCGCTTTATTGTATGTCATTATGGACGAGGCTCGGTGCGCTTCCGGTATATAAGATGACATTGCTCTAAACGTTTCTTGACCATTTCACTTTACGCAAATACGCTTTTGAATTGAATATCTCCCGTGAATTTAATCCTTACAGATTTAATTATGTCCATCGCACTTATGTACGCGAATCTGTTCGACAATCTATTAAAAACTAATCTATTAAACTTTTATTTTAATTGTTTTTAATGAATATGATATAATGTGTGAATACTATTAGCTGCTCCTGCGATATTTTGCAGTCGAGAATGCATGGCGAGGCAAAAAGATTATTATTGGGCTTGACGCATGAAATTAAGATTAGCAAAATTCACGCGCAATTAAGATTATGTCGTAACAGAGAAAGCGAAATGTGCAAGAGAATCAGTGCCTGTGTGTTGAAAACACGATAGTACACTTGTAGAGACTAACGAGCCTCGACAATTTAATGGCATAATGTCATTACACTCCCGGGGAGGCATTGCACCGCGATAGAGAGATATAATAGGACTGGCGCTAATTAATAATTAATAACCCGGATCCAAATTAAATGGCTTTAAGGGTCGAGGGTGGTCGCCGATACGGAGCGATGAATGCCGCGGCGCGTGGTATATCGGAAATGGCATTGGGGTGGTCCGGAATGGTAGAGGGGCGACAGCCGCGGCAAAGGATAGAGAGAGAGAGAGAGAGAGAGAGAGAAACGAGAATTCTCCTGTTCGAAGGGTGTCCTGGGAGCTCAGGATTACTCCGAGGGGTGTTGCATTATTTATGGCCGCCATCGATCATCGTCCGGCAAGTAGGACCGTCGCGAACACCCCACTAATCGCCATATGACAACCGTATTTATTTTAAAGTCGCTCACGTCAACATATGATGCATTAATCTTAATTGTTTCACTTGCCTACCGTGTCACCCTTGTCGCAAAGAGGATCTCCTGGGTATCCTTTGCCGAAGCAGCTTTATATTCGTTCTACGATAGAAGCGATCCCGAATTCTCGATTCTGATACCACGTTCCACGGGAAATATCGATCTGATGCCTTTAGCATACGTTGACACTTATTAATTCATGCGGCTAACTTGAGCGAGCATCCGTCACGAACAAATCGTTCACGATCCCCAGTACCGCCGCATCGTCGAAAGTGATTTCTATGAGTAACCGCTTCTCCTAGCAGGTAAGCTCATTGACCCTCGACCGCGATAGAGCCGCAGGAAGCGGCAGGAAGGCAGCCGGAGTACGCGAGGGTGGAAGTGCAGCGCAAGTAGCTATGAAATATGCATAGAGACTGGAAGGGGCCCGGGGTGCACGACACCGAGAGAGGAAGGATAAAGAGGAGAAGGAGGAAGAGACGGTGGAAGACGAAATATGAGCGCGGCGGGAGAGAGAAGGGTGGCGGACTTGCGCTGTATTCGAATCCAAAGTCGAACGAGAGAGACAAGAAGCCCGTTGCACCTCAGTGAGTATCGGCGGCTAGAACGTAACGGAAGGAGCGCAACTTTAAGGGGAGAGAGACAGGGAGCAGCAGAGAGGGGCTGCTGCAGGATCGACGTACAGGAACAGCGTAGCGTAGCGTCACGCACGCATCTGCAAGAGAACGTATATAACACGGGGGGAAAGATGAGTGAGAGGGGGAGAAGGGGGGGGCTTTCTCTCACCCCGTGCACGGTGACGGCGAGGGTCGTCCGTTGACCTCGTTCGCCTCGCCATTGCTTAACCCGCAACGCAAACCATTATCTTCGCGCTGCGCAACGTGCGTGCACTTAGACGCGCATCCGTGCGTGGTGCGTGCGTGTCCGCGTGTGCGCGAGAGAGAGCGCGCACGTACCGATGATGATTTATAGCGTTAGCGCGAACGCCGTCGTCTAAAAGCCCGAGAATTGAAATGAAATGAAACGTTGTGAATCAACGTTTCCCGCCAGAAATCTATTTAACCGCGCGGACTTTTTCATTTGAGACATTGGCAGAAATTGTTGCTTATGTTGAAAGCCTCTAGGTACCTACTACGTAAAATAGACATTGTATAATCTTCCTCTCTTATACGCTTAGAATATAATATTTAATTAATTCCGAAAAATTGCAAAAAGTTTGAATTAAAATTGTAAAAAAAAGAATACTATAATAATAAAGATAATTAATATATAATAGGTTTCTAAGTCTTGAAGTTTGATATTAGTAAATAAACCATCAAGTTTCTGTTGACATTAAATATCGTAGCGTACTTTTTTCATCACTTTATTTTTATGCACTATATTGAGGGAATGATAAATTAAAGTGGAGATTCATATAAATATGCGCGGCGAATTGCGAAATGCGCGTAATTTGTTCCGTCGCAATCTCCGCTGAAAATCGGCGGATATTTATATCCGATTGGGTGCATCTCAAATAAAAAAAAGTAGCTATTCCCGATAACGTAATAATCGATAGGATGCTGCAAAAACTCCACGTTCGCACGGAGACACGGTGGCTCTCGCGAATCCGGATATTTGACCACGTTGACTTATCGGTGGGACATCGGTGGCTACTAGAGCGAAATCAATTTCCGCATGTACGTCGGACGATCTTTCACGGTCGATCTCACGGTGGCCTTCTCGGTCAAGGCGCAAGGAGAAATCGTAGGAAGAGAATCGCGCTAGCAATATGCAAGGCAGACACCAAGCATCCGTGTACCGGATGATCTCGCGCGAAGCCGGCACGAGAGTCGTGTACGATAGGCACGGCTTCAAGCAGCGAATCCTGGACTGGCATAACTTGTTCAACACGTTCCTCGCGCGATGGGGTCATCGTCGAAGGAGAAGAGATGCTGCACTGACCGTCGGGGTCACCGCGGGGTTGCGCCGCGGCAGCGCACACGTGGCAGCCTGCCGCCGGCAATTCGGTTGCCGGCAATAGTATTCCGGCCGTGGTGGATATCTGGCGAGCTCTCTCGCGGCGACCCGCCGATATAAATCACTCGAGATAATCATGGTCGATGGCCGCTTAATCGTAGGACACATCACCGACGCGCGCGAACGCGAGAAGCTCATTCGGCGCGTGAGTACGTGATCGCGGCGGCCGCGGCGTCGCGTCAGGTCGACCAATTATTACGGAAGAGATATGTGCCCGTGGCGGATTGGAGGATCGGTGAAAAGTTCAATCACGGCGCTAACCCGACGATACGTTGACCCCGTACGAGTGAGCAGGTGTTCCAGCAGATCGTACGTACAGCCGATGACCTTATCCGGCGTGAATCTCGCTAAAAGGGTAAAACCAGTTATGTGCTCTAAAAGAAAGTCCGCGATGGATCATCATTACCGGTAATGATAGAAATTGAGATTCGCACGGATAACTGCACTTTGAGAATATATCCAGATTTATTGCTCTATTATTTTTTCCTCAACGTCTATATTTCTTTATGTATAGCTGTGCGATGAAGGACACGCGCTAAAATACATCGTATTGCCGGCGCGATTCTTCGCGAAATCAAAGAGCCACGTTCAAAGACGACGCCCGTCCCTCTTTAGCCTGAATGACGAGGCCGGATAGGCAATCCGACGGAAAAAGGTGTCGCGATAATGCAGTTTCCACAGTTTCTGCTACGAGCGCGATTCTTTCTAATTTCGTGCCTTCTCCTCCTGCCTCGCCGCGCCGCCACGCGCACGGATAATATGAGAGAGCGCCCCGGAGCCGGAGGGCGGACGCGCCTCCGTTACTTTTCTAATGACAACGGCGCCAATCGGGGCGGCCCTGCGACAAAAGCAGGGTAATGAGAACAGAAGTAAATCATCGGCCATTGTGAGGTAATCCCCTTGTATTGTCTGCCGGTACGCGCGTGATGTATTATGTTATTGGGGCGAACAAGCGAACGAGCTCCCGTCGCAAAGACGCCGGTAAGCTTTTCCCGACGTCGTCTCGAAGGCTTCTTTTAGTACGCGATTTTGCATCTTGCCGAACTGTCCTCCTCTCTCGATTGGCGCGCCGTGAATCGCGCGATACGACACAATCGCATTAGTCACGTTTCCCTTCGACGCGTGTTTCGCCGATTTGTAAAAAGGCCATTATCGTGTACCGGCGCTTACATAAATCAAATTCAATTCCGTGCGATAAAAGATAATGCTTGTCTTCTCATCTACTTGTCATTATAACGCGCGATCAATGGATCGCTCAACGCGACTTTTATTGTAGGATGCAAGCGGCTAGTCACAATATTGTAATTCACGACGCGCATTTGCAATCAGGTCAGAGTTCAACGAAGACGCGGAGGGCTTTGTCCAAATGTTTAAAAAAAAAAAGAAAAGAAAAGAAAAAGACTAACCGTGCCGCGCGTCGTGCAACTTGCCGACGTCATTGTTAATAATTTCTCGCGGGGAAATCGCACGTTCACTCGAATATATCTGCTGTTATCGCAGCGCGGATAGCAAACAACCGATCTCACGAGGGACACCAATCGACGCGTCAATGGGGACTCTCGAGAGGCTTCAACCGCATAATGAAGATGACACGCGATGAATTAGCGGAGCCTGACAATCAATAATTTTGCTGCCGGTTCGGGAATGTGCCGGAAGCGCTTCCACCGTTTATACGCGTTCGAGAGGTATCGTCTACAAAGAAAGGTAAACGTCCCGATATTATCGATCGATCGGAGGAGAAAACGCGACCTCGGCGTTCCCCTCGGCCGACACCTACGTAAGTTAGATCCGAGTTCTCAAATGGGACAAGTATTCACGACGGAACGAGAATCGAGAAACCGTTTCCTTATTGGTGCATTTACGCGACGCGAGAAGACAACGGTGCGGCGAACCGTTACAATTCCTTCCTGTAACGACGCGCGCCGCGAGAGAAATTCTTACGTCTACGAGCTCTCGCGGCAAAGCCGGAGAGCGTTCCGGCGACATCAGTAACTCTGAATTAAGTACTGTATAATTTGCGATTACGCCAGAATGCTACGAGACTTTCCGTTCGCCGAGATGCCCCCGTTTTGTTTCATTGATCGCGAATCGTCGATCGCGAGGGAGCACGGTAGTCGCGCCGAGGAACGTGCAATAAATCTGTTAACAGACTCACCGCCGCGCCGTTTCAACAATTGGCATGCACGCTTCAATCCCGTTATATTACTTGATACAGCTATCATACGCGATTCCTAACGACCGTAGATAACGATGTGCGATATAATGATCTGCGTTCGAAGGCCTCGCACGAAGAATGCCGTGGCAGAATACCGTTACTGTCTCGCGCCGTCGCGTCGTCGTGCTTTTCGCGAACCTGTCGCCGGGCTAGTCGTAACGTTGAGAATGTATTGATTTTCTTTCGGACAGAAGTAAATAATCGTTCGAGGCATTTCAACGATCCGCGCGATCTCGCAATGGGCCGAGATAACGAGCGGAGCGATCGGTCGGGAATTGAAAGTGGAACATCGGGAAGTGTGTCGACGACGAAACAATTCAGCACGCTCGTTATTTGGCGGGCATCAAACTTGGCTTCAAACTCCGAGTTCGGTTTATTTCGTGGCATTTAAACCGGTTGGAGAAGCATATTGATTTTTTGGGGTCTAGAACTAATTATCTCTTCTAGTCTACGAAGGGGAATATTACTAAGTTAATATTCTATGCAATATTTTATGGCAATATTAATGGAGATTAATAAAAAAATATATGTATCAGACAATTCTCTCATAATACATTACCTTAAGTTAAAATAAAAAATAATTTGACTTACCGACCCCGATTCGCAACGGCGGAGTTGAAACTGCACTCTGTAACATACAAATACATCCACATTATATTATAGAGTCCAAAATAATTAATATTTTAAAAAATTATTTTACGCACATTGCATTGTCGTTCGTCTCTTAAATAAATATTTTATAAAATAATCATATAATTTTTCAAAAAGTTCTTTTATCAAGTATTAAAATTTTCATAAGATTTTATAAAAATGGAACTCTAACTCGTTAATCCATGTATCTTAGATTAACGATTAATAATCCAATATCTTGAAAATCTAAAATATCTTGACATTATATGTTTATAATAAATGTTATTAATACTTTATTACATGTCTTAAGAGACAATCTCTTAAATAAAAAATATCTTGAAATAAGTCAAGCAAAAAGAGCGCGAATAAACGCGAATGAACGAACTTATTGCTTTAGAGAGCGAGTGTGGATGACACCGTGATGGTACGAGCGAACGCAAATTTACACCAACGAACATGTTCCATCTCAGGTTGATATATTAAGCCGGGACCAGACCAAACAAGCGAGTGCGAACAAACACGAATGAACAACTTGTTTCAATAAATGCCGCTCACTATATTCGTCCACGTCTGAATCTATCTTTGTATGCACATTATGCACGATTGTATACACAAACAATGCGAAACAATAGCAAATGGGAAATAGATCATTCTATTTACACAAAACGAAACAAGACAATGACGAGTGGAGCACGCCGGATGATCGTGGCAGAAACAAACGATTAGTCTCGTAGTAACGAGTATAGTAATTAAATAATCAATTACTCACCCGAGGGTTGTTCCGCCGATGCATGATGCCTCCCCGGGCCTCCGCCTGCTCCTCTCGCTTCTTCATCGTGTTCATCACTAAACTCGCGGAAAACATGTTAAGTACGATCGCGCACACCGATCATCAAAAACGATACGTGCGCGGCACTTGGCACGGCGGCACACGGCACTCCCCGAGACACGACGACGTTAATCACACGCGACGCGCACTTTACCACACTGCGAGAGGAAACGAAACGCGAAAAAAGCGGAGTTGTACCGAGCCGCGATGCGTGCGATACCCACGTCGTCTCGCGACTTGACGCGACAGGTATCTAAGATGGCGGCGGAATTCGTAAATCTGCGAGCAACTTCACAGTTCACAAGCGTTAAGCCCGGTCTACATAGGCCGCAGTTCGCAAAACGCAAGACACACGCACAGTCTACATGTCAATCTAACCTCTATACACAAAGAGGTTAGATTGACATGTAGACTGTGCGTGTGTCTTGCGTTTTGCGAACTGCGGCCTATGTAGACCGGGCTTTAAGGCGCCAATTGTCGCCGCGGCGCGGCGGTACTACACCTTTTGCTCCTGACTGCATTTTCGTACACTCTCTCTCTCTCTCGCACTTTGGATAATGAGCTGTACGAACGTCTTTTATATGGTTATCTTGGCTGCGTTCGGGGAGCGCGCTATTAGCGCTATTGCATTATTCTTATCTTTATCGCTCATCAGGTGTAAAACAAGGATAGAATAAGCAAATAGCGCTAATAGCGCGCTCCCCGAATCCAGCCAGAGTATTATAACATAAGCGAAGATATACGAGATACGAGTAAGGCCATCGCACACAAAATACATAGCTTAGCAACTTAGCATAAGCGTAGCATAACAGCATAAGACCGCTAAACCAATGAGCATCCAGCATAAAGTCGCCATATTGATTTACATAAGAAGCTCATTATTGGTCCGGCGATTTTATGCTATGCTTATGCAGCCTATGCAATTTTGTGTACGATGACCCTTAAAATTAAAAGCAAATGCCATGCACGCGGATTAATCACTACTTGCTAATTGAACGCGTCGCTACGCCACTCGACTGTAAGCCAATCCGTTCCGTGCGCGCGGCGCGGCGTTTCGAAAAGAAACATTTCGACGTTTCGTTTTTTAATGATCAAAAAGTTATAAAATAATGCAGAAAACTTCATCCTGATACCGCGCCGTATGACGATAGAAATTCGTGAATCTGCGATTAATTTTACGCATTATTAGGTTCAACTATCTCCACGGCGATGCTATACCTGTTGCTCCTAACTGCACCTTCGTATACTTCTACACTTTGAATAATAAACTATACACAATTGTGTTTTGTGACAATTATTATCTGTGTTATAAGTGAGCGAATAAATGGTATGACGACGTTAAGACACGTGACGCGTACATTATATACTGCAAGAGAAAACGCGAAAAAAAAGCGCGATTATAAAACGCATGATATTTGCGTTGTCTCTTACGTCAACGTAATAAAGGTATCAAAGTAAATCAATTCATTCTGTTAATGATCGAAAAGCTCGAAAACTTCATTCTGATACAGCGCGAATTAAGTCGATAGCTAATTAAAAATCGTTCGAAAATATGTAACCGTAATTTAATATTATACGCGCGATATATTTCGAACGCATACATTCAGCGAAATGTCCATTTTTTATTATTTGAATTACACGATATGGCAATTACTCTTCGCATATTACTCCGCTCTTCCAATTTAAAAATGCTGGACAAATTACATTGACGAAAAGTTCAAAGCGCGATGCAAAATGTATTTAAGTTTAAGCATTGTTAAAGAGTATAGATATTGCCCGTATATATTATAAAAGCACTTTATAATCCTCATTTCCTATCGTTTTGATGTCCATTTCGAATTAATAAATCACGTGAAATATATGTCTAAGAGCCGTTGCTTTGATACGTCATTTATGAATCGTTAATCGCAGAATTTAAGTAATTGCACGGCTTTGCGAATGACTAATTCGTTCGTATAGAATGCTCACGCTTTCTCCTAGTACTTGTCGCTACCGTGCCGCGAATGATAATAACATAACGACGCGCGTAGCGCGAAGCGACTTGTGCTGTGTCAGGTCGTCCGAGAGTATACGTCACAGTATACGTCACACAATAATAACATGCCGCAAAATAATACCAAGGCCATATATCAACCGAAACTTCGTTTCTTTATATTATTCAGCGTATTAAAATAAATGCATATCAAATATTTTATTCTCCGCATTTCGAATTAAATTTATGAATGGATCATCAATGCACATTAAACCTTTTTGCGTAAAAAATAATATTTATTTTATTTGAATGTTTGAATTGTGAATTGATGAATTGTGAGTTTGTAAAGGTGTTTTTTTATAAATTAATTATTGCTTTTCGTGTATGTTTTAGTCCACGTGTGTACGTTTTATAATTTTAAGTTTTGTATGTTCCAAAAAGAGTGAAATAATGTGATATTTCTAATACTTGTAATAAATCAAGAACGTTAAGCCATTTTTACAATTATAAGAAAATAAAATTCGATCGTCATACGAAACGTATATGGCTCATTTTTTTCTTGATTTATTAAAATCACATTCAAAATTTATACAATTTCACATCTCGAGACATATTGTTGGAAAAAGATGAGTAATTGCAGTTGTAAATCTGTTGTATAATATTAAAAAATAATCTTCCCTTTTTTCTTTTTTTTGCGAAATAATGCGACATTTCTCTATACATATGGCATTCAAAAAAATTAAAAATCCACTAAGATTATAGAGGATTCGATTCTTTCTGTACAATTCTTCGCGGAATGAAATCCTCGCAATCGTTGTATACGCGCGTGACGGGAAGAGTCTTAACAAGCCACGTGGATGTTTCGCGTCTGACGAAATGAGATTCGAATCTTTCCGGGTGATCGCGAGAGAAGGGCAGTCAGGGGAATGGAAGGGAGGATTAAAAGAGGAGACATACGCTAAGTGGCAGTGCCATGCACATCGAGCAGAATGTAAGTAGAAGAACTCACAGACTGTCACCGGGAGTACAAAGTGCAGGATGGCTGACGCGCCGGTAAAGGAAAGTCAGGAATATATCTCGTCTCTCATCTCCGCGCTCCCGTTGCAGTTATATTACTTCACCTTCTTCATCGCAAGATTCTCTTCGCCAAGTTTCATGTTGTTGATGTAAAAGTTCATGCGACTATTAAAATTATTCCGAATATTTACATACTTGATGCCGAATGCTACGGTTCCATTAATAGAAAGTGCACGATATAGAAATATACTGCAATTCTATCAATAAAATGTTTGGAAAGAGCGACTGTCAATTGCATAATATACGACGTCTGCCTGTAATTTAAATCACGTCATAACTGAAAACATAACGTCAGAAGCGTTCTGATTTATCGATGAACTGTAGCAATAACGCGCCGTGATATTTAACGATGCTTCATATTCGACAAATTAGTATCACACGGATAGGATGTAATCGTACTTTAACGATCGTAAGAATTACACGACAAGAATCGCATCGAGAATTAATGATAAGTCTCTCGTCGTGTGTACGCAGAGTGGCGGAGGCCAGATCTTCTTGCTGACCTTGTAAGGAGGCAACCCCCTGGCGGATTCTGCTACGCGAGCAGCTAAACATTTGCCGCACGCTCGAGTATCTATTCCTGTTCTCGGCAGCACAAACGGCGAAGATTGCTCCGGACTACTGCTCAAACGCAGTAGTTACATCGGCAATACCGAATGTCTTGCTATCTGTCTCGAGATATCGGTCTTGTGCCGATTTAGATTGCCTTTTAGAACACGCTCCGCTACGAAACAGGATGCCGGGTACCTATTCCTTGATGTAAAGCGAACTTCACAGAACTGTTTGAAGATTCGAAAGCCTAAGGCCTCTTGCTTTTCAATGTGAAATTCTCATTCGAAAATTAAATTCAATCTTTCTATAAAGTTACAAAAAGGTAAAAGAATTTTTATAATATATCGCTCTTGTGTTAATTAGAAATAATTTACCGTGATATAATTTTATGTTTCACAGAGCTTTATTTCTAATTCTGAATTATTTTTATATATTTTGCAGACAGTAAAATTTTCAAACCTTAAAGCCTTAAACGTTTTGGCAAATTTTTAATAAAGATTCCTGGAAACATAATGTTTATAATGGATGGAATACTCATTGAACTCTGCTTCGCGACATTGTAAAGGATTCTATGAGAAAGAACGTTGGATTCGTTGGGTTCGAGCAAGGACGAGTATATGTCGCTGTTATCGAATTCCTTTTTCTGCGACACGATAAGGGAACCGATATAGTTCGACTTAACGTGTCCGCAGAATACACTCGTCTTGATTTTCATGGGAGAGACGGAAGAACGAACCTGGACACTCGCGTACGTATCTACCTACCGGAACGTATGCACGTGTGCACGCGCACACTGCATTCGAGTCGATTGGATAAATTCAAACCGATATAGCGAATACCGTTACTACTACCGCGTGTCCGTGATACAGTCGTTGCTACTGAAACCGCAGTCTCGTAGTAATACAGTGTTCCAAAGAAACCTAAAAGCGCGCTTTCTCCTTCCTTGCATCGGGCATTCTGTTATCGCGCTTGAAACTTTGTCCGACGTTAATGTCCAAACTCGCGTATCCTGTTTCAGATTTTACAACGACACTCGACTGGTGGAACTCTAACAGCGACATAAGTTCCTTAAAACATTTTTTATCCTTATAAAAATATATTATTCGTAAAATTCACAAGTAAAAGATAAAAATGTTTTCGCCAGAAGTCTAATTTTAATGTCTTATCTTACATATTCCTCATTAATGTAAAGTATTATTTCGCACAAGCTAGAGCATGTACAATCTTTAGATATCTATCAATATAGATATTCAATCCCTTCAATTACGCCAGTTTTTTCAATTTTTAATGAGATTTATTTTAAGAATTAAACAAGTGCGATTTGAATCAACCCAGGCTCGAACTCGGGTGTCGATGTAAGAAAATTCACTTACACAGGAGACACAAACCATGATGGAGCGCGTGGATGGGTTTAAAAGTAGGTGTAGAAGTATAGGAATAGGAAAATGCGGGCGGGCAAACGGCCAGGGATATTGCGCAGAGAGCAGTCGCGGATCGGCAGTCAGGCGAAGGCAGAGAGGCAGGGCAGAGGTACGGCGCGGACCTGTAATGTTAACGCGGGCTAAACTACGCAACCTCGGCGGGTATAAGTCGGGCTATTATCGGGCTGTGCGCTGAGAGCCCTCCGCTTTCATCCGCTAATGGGCAGCTCTCCGCCCGTCTGCTCCTTTACTACGTCATTAATACAAGTTGCACATGTCGAGAGTCGATGCGCTACAATAATTTACATGAATGGAATTGAAAATTTTCTACTCCGCGGAAGAGAAAAGAAACGCGAAGGAGAGTGAGAAACGGCAAACGGCGGTGCGGCGCGATGAGAGAAGCTGAGAGAAATAAAGAGCGAGAGAAAATACGGATTAAGCGAATGGCAAAGAAAGAAAGAGAGGGTCAAAGAGCGACGGAGCGAAGGGGGGGTTTGCGCGGGCGAGCAAGGAGCAACGGAGAGGGCGAAAATCTTCTGGCATTTTATGTCAGTAATTACATGAAAGATGGTATAACCCAGCCAACCGACAGACCGACAGACCGACCGACCGAACCTACACTCGTCTGACCTCCCCTACCTACCCGTTCCGAATCAACCAACCAACGCGCGTCCTCCCCTTTCAGCCGCCGGCCGAATTCCCTTTAGCCTCCGTTACTCATCTCTTCGACTCTGTCCTCCCTGTTCTCTCGCGGCACGGCTTTTTCTGTCTCTCCACATTCGTGCGGAGACGCAAACGGCGGCAAGGTCGGAAAACGAGAAAGAGAAGAAGAGAAGGGAGGAGGGGAGAAAGAGTCCTTTTTATGCTTTAGTTTGTGCATGAAGTGTGTCCGGACGAGGATTTAACTACGCCATGCGGGCCTGAATCCACCTTTCTCCCCGAGCTCACCCCCGACAACCCCCCAACGTGGCAACGAGGTAACGCTGTCGTCCGCGCGGCCTCCTCGGACGACGAGCTCCCATGCAGCCGCGGATTCTACAGAATGTAATACGACTACAAGGACGGCGAAGAAGCCGGGAGAAGCCGGCTTTACCTATCGTTGACCCCGTGCACTTTATTATGCACGGTGCCATGAGTTAGCGCAAATAATGTCGTCGTAAAGCAATCATCCCGGCGCGATCCCCCACGCCTACGCATGCGAGACTTCCATGCGAGAGCGGTGCACCGCGTCGTACGGGTGAGGATGTACGAACGCTCGTAACTATCGTCTATGCATATACCGGCGAGCCGATGTGCCGCGTGAATTAATGGCAACTTGTGAGCTCTATGAAATAAATCCGATTTCTTCCTCGCGCTCGCCACGAGAGAATCGGCGTCCTCTGGCCATGGCGAAGCCGTGATTTCTCGTCGACCCAACTCTTCGGCCGTCAAGAAGAATATACCCGCTACGATACATTAACATTTTCGCCGGGCGATATTACACCCCGTGTCGAAAGTTACGATTACACCCATGTATAATTCATATCTCGATAACAATGTAGCAAGGTCCTGTGACCTTTATGGTGTAGCCTGCTTTCTCGTCTTTGCCTTCAATTATGCGCGGAACGCTGCGTGCTACATTGTATACCCGACTTTTCACGCGATAGTGGAAGCTGCAGATAATGCATTGCCCGCGCGATAAAGATTGTGCGAATAATCCATTGCACTTTTAGACGCAACGTGCCCGAAGTCGAAATATGTATTTCTCGATTCTCCACGGCATTTCTGGAAGGAATCGAAAGACTTTCCGTGTCACTATACGAGAAAGTTGTATGACTTGCAACCTCAAGCTACGTTACCAACTAATAATTTATTTTTCCAAGTTATATTGCAACAATTTCGAAGCATGATTATACCCAGAAATATGGTATACAACTCCATGCAAACATGACACGTACGTATCGATCTTTGAAGTTCCCGAGAAGCCTGTATAATTAAACTTCGACTTCTCCCGAGTAGCAATATAGAAATCTTTGTAAATATACATTCGCGATCGAAACTATAAGCGAAATAATTTGCATATTGCAACGTACTAAATAATCACTAGAATATTTTCTCCCTCCGAAATTAATTTACAAAGTAAAAACTCTGTCAGCGCTGAGATGCCCGGTTGAGATATTATCCCGCTCCGGATTTTACCGCGTCATTTTATCGTTTCTCGCGAGATCACTGCAGGCGATCGCCGGCGCGATTTAACTTTCCGAGTCGCGTCGCGGACTTGGAGTACTCCCGAGTATATAGCAGGTCGTTGCCGAGTTCTTGGTCGACATCACCCCCGGCTACTCGGTAGCTATAGAGGCCATACGTCAACGTCCATTACACTTCCACCCCGCTGCTGGCTTTAATGTTTTCGACTCGGGCACTCTTTATCCCACCTTGCAGCTAATTAGCGAGCCAGATACCGGACACGCGCTCTCCCAGCTCTCCCATACCACCGACGGCACCGACACACACACACACACACACACACGCGCGCGCGCTCTCTCTCTCTCTCTCCATCACAAAGTCCTTCCACGACTGCCGCTCGCCGCCCCCTTCACCCACCTCATCCTTACTCTCATAGGGATCTTGTTCCTTCCTCTCTCGCTCCCTCCCGTTCTCTCGCGTTATCTGCGGTTCCTTCTCTGCCCGAGGGACACGTCCTCCTCGTTCTAGCCGTCGCGGAACCGGCCCGGCTCCGCGATTATTCCAAACTCATTTTAACTCATTACCCGGGTCCGCCGTTGCAGAATGGCGCGTCGACAAGTGCGCGGTACGTGAGCACGTCGGTACGATGCTCGAAAAGCCGGAATATAAATATGAAAATTCGCGCGAGGGGCATCTCCCTCGCGTTCGTTCGTGACCGCTCTTGTACTCCGTGCCATCATATATGCGTACGACGATTCCATTAAAATTAATTACCGTCGCGATAAATTCTTGTTGCGTGTTATAACTTTCGAACCGTTGGCGTTGCGTATCTCGAATGAAAAAAGATTAACTATTGAAGGATGATTATCTAGAAATTACAATTAATTCCGATTTTCTTTCACTGGAGAAGCTTATAATGTAGTTATTACGCTGAAATAATAGTTGCTTGCGTGCCGCGATATGACGTTAATTCGTACGATAGTCGTTTAAACGTGCAAATTTAAAAGTCGACAGAATGATCGTTGTTGAAGAAACTTTTTCGGCAAGAAGATTACGCGATCAACTAAAGCGGGCATTCAATTTCGAGTTCTTCCCAAACTCCATTAACTACTTCTCCAAGAGGATACTCCGGCAAGCAGCGATCTCTCCTACAGTCATGGGAGTAATTCCTCTCCGACTTTGACCGGTATGTACATGGCGGCCGGGATAAGTTTCGAGCTGATCATTAGGTAAGTTTAGAAAAAGGGCCACTCCGAGGTTTCATTAGGAAATGGATGAAACAGTGGATATACGAGGATTGGAAAGGAGGCAGTTCTGTACGTAGTAGGAAAGGGGAAAGCTTTGAAGCTCGCGATGACTCGAACTGATAATCCATTAGGATCCGTCTACTTAGAGTATAACATCTATTTGAATGCAAATCAATAGGGAATGGGAAAGGACGGTAGCCAGTAATTGGTCCGGCTTTATTGGAGCTCTCAGTGTCTCAAAGAGCATCTCGTTCGGTCATCTCCTCTCTCTGGCTCCGCTTCAGCGTCTCCTGCCTGTCCCCACTCCCTTCCCGTTCGTTTCTATCCCTCTGTCTCACGATCTCTTTCCCTATGCTTCTCCAGAATTGCTCTTCCTCTCGCATTGCCTTCACAAACCTCTGTCGCTTCCGTTATACGTCCGCGTCCGCGTCCGCGTCCGCGCACGCTCGTCGCACAAAATATACATAATGCTCAATGGTAATTAACCGAGATTTCGTTCTCTTTAGCCGGTTCTACCAAAGCACTCGGTATACATTCAAGCTTATCCTAACAATTGCAAATTGCTACCTCTATAAAATAACTTGTTATTACTGTCGCTCTCTTAATGCGGATTCAGTTTAAAGTTTCAACGGCAAACGCTGAATAGAATATCATATTTCTATCGCAACGTTCACAGTTTTTATCATTAAGTAATAGCAACTGAGCTTAAACAGATTTCTCTTAAAGCAAAATTTACTTAAAAATAACTAAAAACGAATTTTTATTTCATCATTAATGCTTGATATTTAGAACATCTTAACATTCAATATTGAAATTAGTGTAAAATTCAGCGCCGTCATAAATGTCATGTCTAAAGATCACTAACGTTCCCGGCCCACATACGCGAATTATTTCTGTTTGGATAAAAAAGTTAAAAATTCCCTCGATTTTCTCAAACTTTCTAAACTATTTTAAGGCGCGACATGTCAATGCCCTGTGCGTAACGCCTTTTAGAATTTCGACAATCGGACAAAGAGTAAACTAACGAGAGAGGTATTGAAGCGTGTTCCCCGTATAGTGTTCGCTCATATATGTAGTTCGCGCGCGACAACCTTCTTTCTCGCTTCTTCCTAGACAGGTGCAGAGCGATTCATTCCCCGTCGTTGCGTGAGTGCTAACAGCACGGCGAGAGATGAAATTAATTCCAGCCACGTTCGAGCCACTCAATGGCTTCTTACTTTCCGTCGTCTTACGGTCGCGCACAAGTATCGCGAGTTCACGTTCGGTAATGGCTTGTAAGAGGAAACGCCGAAGATTTATAGGTTGCCACAACGAAAATGTGTGTGCGAGCCCAACAATGCGCTGATACAATATATATACCGAGGGGGTGGCGCGCGGCTGCCGGTATACATGACCTCCGACAAAAACGTGTACGTACAATCGGACTGGCGCGATTGCGAATGGGAGTTTCTTTTCGCGCGACCGCCATGATTAACGATTGAACGCACTCGACTTCCGATCCGAGACGCTTCGACATTCCACGAACGGTGAAGAACGGTCGCCCCGCTGCCGCCGCCGTTCGCTCGTTCTCTTCGATCGCGCCGCGTTCTTTGATTTTTACTTCCTTTCTCCGCGCTACCCTGCCCGCATCCGATACGTTTCGCGCCTTCGTATTCATTGATGTATCGCGAGCTATCCATCTCCTGTTTCCGAACAGCGCTCCATTTTTCTGCGCCCACGAAGAGGAATGGGAAAAATCAATGCGACTTCTCAGAAACGGCGCCCGCGATGTTTGTACTCCTCAAATGTTATATTTAAACGTGTAACGTAAATTTCCTTCCTCCTGATTTCGCGTTTAGATATGTAACGTTATCGGACGTGAAGATATTTATAAAAGTGTTAACACAGTAACATATTTAATTCAAATATTTACAGAGTATAGATAATGCTGCGTAAAGATATTTAATTTTTTTATGTCACTGAAGGATACGGCGCTTAATTAGGTAATCATTCTTATGAAAAAATTATCTAACAAAAGCTGGATTAGTAAAAAAGTAATAAAATCGCTGTACGCTATTGAAGGCTAATTGAAGAATTGATAGGTACTCGTAATATATTTGTCGATATTTTCTTTATTGTACTTTGTGAAACACTAAAGCGAGCGATAATAAAATTGTTACCTCAGACGACGCTAATAAAATTAACGAAATGAGTTGCGAAGAGATAGCATTTTTTTGTAAGCTATAGGGACACCGTGTAGAGAATATTACGTTTGCATTAATGTTGCCTGTTTGAAATCTAGAAACTGAAACATTTATAATTCACACTGCCGTACGAATAACGGTGTAACATGAAATCACGGCTGGAAGGAAATTTGATTAAATTTGCAATCAGTTATCCTAGTTCTTACAAGAATAATGAAATTTTAATATAATAGGCTCGATGTATCCGCAGTTTTCAGCACTCTCCTTTTGAAATTTAATTTTAGGTCCAGCACATTTCGAAAGAATTTTAATTCGAGAAATTAGTTATCAAGTATTCAACATTGAGTATTAAAATGTCGTGGAAAAGAGGCTGGCAAAGTATGCGCGCGAGTAATGCGTCCATCGAAATTGATTTGATATGCAAAGAATAAAATCCTACTCCTTTACATCAAATAAAAAAGTGTACAGTTTACTTTTCATCGCGTATTTCGTAGCGGTTACGAGATATCGACAAAAAACGACGGCTCGGCGCGCGGGTTGTTTTTGTCGCCACCGCGTGCTCTATTGTGTACAGCGGTCGCCACGAGCCGTGGGCGGCGCGGCGCGCGGGGCGCGCCGCCCGGCCGTAACGGCCGTGTGGCGTGTTGTTAGTTGTTATTGTTATTCTCTCGGCGACGCTCGAACGGGCTGGCACGGCACGAGACGCTCGGCTTACTCCTGCTATACAACGTCATTATTCTTCGAGACGGGACAGCGATGAGTGCTGGGAGAAAGCGCGATCATTCCGTATGAACGATTAGTAATAATTGGTAAACCCGGGCGATTACTTAACTCCCGCGATTAACGATTCACAAGCGTGTCAAACCGGCGGCTATTTATCGGGACATATATTTCGCGTGATTTATTAATTTGAAGTATAGACATCCGTAATTCAAGTAATGGAAAACCGTGATACATATCGATTATTTATTAACGGCACGTATATTTCGCACAATTTATGCGCTCGCGATATATGCATTGCTCGTATGTAACACTGAAATCTCGATTACATATTTTCGAACAGTTTCTAGCCTTAATTAAATCTTAATTGGCTAACGGCTTGGCTCGCGTCGTACGGCGCGACGTCAGGCTGAAGTTTTCTGCATTATTTTTTAAGCTTCTCGATCATTAACGAAACGTCGTGCGCACGAGACGGGATCGGCTTACAGTCGAGTGTGGCGTCGCGACGCGTTCAATTGGCAAGTAGTGATTAATCCGCGTGCATTTGCCTTTAATTTTAACTCGTATATTTTTCCGCTTAGGTTATATAATGCAACATAACCATAAAAGACGCTCGTATAGCTCATTGCCTCATTATCCGAAGTGCGAGAGTACATGAAAATGCAGTTAGGAGCAATAGGTGTAAAGGCTATCGCAATTGCAAAGGGTGCATAAGCAAAGCATAAAACCGCTGGACCAATGAACGTCTTAGTAAATCAATATGGCGACTTTATGCTGGATGCTCATTAGTTTAGCGGTCTTATGCTTAGCTATGCATTTTGTGTGCGACTGCCTTAATACCGCCGCGCGGTGCCGTCACTGTCGTCAAGCGACACTTGACTTTGGCGCTGAAGTTGATCACAGATTTACGAATTCGCGCCGCCATGTTAGATACATCTGTCGCGTTGAGTTGCGAAACGACGCGGATAGCGGATATCGTACGCCTCGTGGCTCGGTAATCTCGATATAATCGCGCCTTTTTTCGCGTCTTGTCTTCTCTCGCGGTACGGTAAAGTGCGCGTCGCGTGTGATTTACATCGTCGTGTCTCGGGAGCGCCCGTGTCAGGTGCCACGCAGGTATTTTGGTGGTCGCCGTGACCGGTGTGCGCGATCGTGCTTAACCAAGTTTTCCGTAAATATTGTGCGAATGTAGTGTAGGGTAGCGTCTACCGACTGTACGAGATGTAGTGTGAACTGTGAGTGTTCATAAAGAAGTCACGACGCAAAAAGAGAGGAGGCGGAGGCCCGGGGAGGCATCATGCATCGGCGGAGCAACCCTTGGGTGAGCATTGATTTATTTAATTACTGTACTTATTTGTTATTTGCGGTGTTAATCGTTTGTCCTCGTCAAAATCATATGGGGATTTCCACTCGTCATTGTCTTGCTTTATTTTGAGTATTTTCTAATATCTCTCTCTTTCTCTTTCTCTTTTGCAAGATATTTGATAAAACATTGATATTATTAAATTCATGAATATATGAGTATGTAAATAGAATACTTTCAAGATGTTTTAGATTTACAAACGTTTTATTGTAAATATTAAATTTTTATTTTTATCAGATTTTCGGATTTTAACGAAAATTGTTACATTAATGAGAGGACTTTTCTCGGAAATTATATAATTATTTTATGAAATATCTATTTAAAAGAGACAGACACGAAAAATTCAAGCTACGCAAGATAATTTTTAGAAATACTAATTATTTTGGAGTTTATAATGTGGATGTTTTTATGCTACAGGTTAATGCAGATATACAATTCCGCTGTTGCGCATCGCATGGGTTGGTGAGTCTAATTATTTTTTATTTTAATGTAAGAGACTATGAGAATCGTCTCGTGATAATTGTACCGTGTACATGTATATATTTCTCTGAATATATCTCTCTATCTCGTGTATGTATTTCTCTATTTAAGTACGAATACAAGTTAAAAATACATGTTAAAAATGTATCAAGGAGATAATGTGACAAATATTTAAAAAAATTAAAGTAAATTTGAAATCTAGTGAGAAATATAATATAATACTTTATTATTACATCATTCAATAGAGTAAATAATCTCTTTTACAGTCCAAATAGATTGATTTCTTTCATAATGTCAAATTCTCTAAAAATAAAAAATATATCAAAGTTAAGTATTATAAGCATACCTACTATATGTGCCGTAAAGATGCATAAGTTTCCATTAGCTCATTTTGGAATTTTAGATTAAAGTTTTTGTCTTGCTGCTAAATTACATTGAGGCTATTTGTGGAAGCAACGCTACGGATGATAAACCATGAGTACGCGCATTCGATTGAACTTAATTAGCGTGCTGCGGGATTAAGTGAAACAAATGTAATTTGCATGAATAACGAATTTGTCAAAATTCATTGCGATCGATTGGCAAATAATCAGCGCGCGAATGGCTCGTGGCCCAATCGGTTTTCGTCTCGTCGAACGAGTTACGATTCCAGAATTTATATAAAAGCTAAACTCGCAATATGTAAAGCTTTCTCTCGATATTATACTCGTTCTCATATCTCGGGCAACATTCGCCGATTTGTAAAAACAAAACCCACCGATTAAGCAATCCTTTTTTTTTTATCGTTAGCTATAAATGTACTGCAACACGCAAATGTCGATTCGGTGACGGTAATTTTATTTGATTGTATAGACTCATTTAAAGAGATGATTTAATTAACGTAGTAGGACATAAATATGAACTCTGTAAAGTGCAAATACTTGAACTTAAATCGGTCGACATCATTATTGCACAAGATAATATCCTTAGTCGTTGATAGTGCCATGGAATAGCTTCAGTTACAGCACTGTTTAAACGATTTAATTACACGATACTTTCCTCTCTCTTTCGCGTTTTTTTTATTTAACAAAATATACATACAATGTATGTTCGATGCAAGAATCATCTGCATCATTATTACGCAAGAAACGATATCTCCAATCGATAACAGGATCATCGAGTACCTATCTGGCTTGAGCCGCGGAACCGCTTTCTTGGTTCAGCTTATCGCTTGCGTTTTACGTTTGCCACTCGACAAAATGCAATATACCATGTAATTTCACAAACACTGTCATCGCTCGACACATGCACATTCGCCCCCTAGTGTCACGAAGTATCTTATACCTTGTTGCCGCAAAGCAGCGTCGTTCTCCGTGCAACCCGACATATATCACTCGCAGTTTCCACGATCCTCGAGCTGATCCCCCCAGGAAGAATGAAACGGGAAACGAAACGGCCGATAAACAACGGCGCGTTATATCCCCGCCGTCGAGGTTATCTATCCTGCACCTCTGGTCTGCACTTTGCCGACTCGCGGATTTCTTCTCGCCGCGTATATTTACAATCGAATCGCAGCGTCGAAGTGAAAGTTCAATCGTACCGCGGCTACGTGCTATTCTTTTCCCGATTGTCTCGTCACACCGCGAAGCGGAGCGCAGCGCGGACACCACGCGCAGAGAGAAAGAGAAAGAGAGAACGAGGCGCTGAAACACAGCGCCTCGTTGATCCTGAACGATCTCTTCCGCGCCGGTCTCCGCGAGACGAATTCTCACGCTTCGCATTCGATATGCATACATTGGACGATTCTCCGTTCTCCGACTTAATAACGCCCCGATTCCCGCTTCGTTCGCGCAGTGTAAATTAATGCCCGCGGCTCGCGGTGTGTGTAAAGAATCCTTCTCTCTACGCACACACACGGCACTCGGCAGAGTGGTTCCCGTTGCCCCCCGTCCCCTGTGAAATTTTTCGCTCTGCTCGCCCACTTGCTTAACTTTCACGCGACGAGCTTGATCGCTACCGAACGCATCGCTTCTTCTCCCGCGTAGGCGTCTCACAAGAAGCAATTTCGCCCCGACAGCGTTACGGTAGGAACGTCGCGATCCGGGATATTGAACTGGGCTGATGCAAATGTGATCGAGACCGCATTATAATTTTGTCCAGAAATACCTACATAAATACTCACGTAGAAATATTTCAGGCTTTTACTTGGACAATTCTTTTCATATATACGTTATTTTAAGCGTAAAATATTAAACACGAAAGTCACGACAATTCTTCAGGGTCGCTCAGCAACATTTCAGCGCCAGCATCGTGATTACGGATGTGGCTGATGCTCTTCAAAACGCGTGTTTGCTCTGGTTTCAGTAACGCTAACCAAGTTTGAAAGTAGTTAAGAAGATTCTAACGAGGTACCGGTCGTTATGCGAGCTCAACGCAGTCTCAACGCGTACGCAACTCTCGCTGCGTTTCGTTAACGATCTCCATTCCGCGACAACGTCCAGGTGGAAGCGGTGAAATGAGGTTTTGCCCGGTCGACGGGCTTACGTTGTGCTCACGGTTCTTACGTGCTTTCCCGCGTAAAGTATGCGCCCGGCTAATGGCTCCGCGGAGACGGCGGAGAACAGATATTGCGTGGAGACGCTCGGACCCTGTGGTAAGGTGCCACGGCAGGCAATTAATTCCTCCGGTTAGACTTCCGTATCGGAAAGAGATAAACGCCAGACGCACTCGGTCGAGAGACCTTAGGATCGTATATTACCACGCAGTTTTGCCAAGTCCTTTCCCAACTGCTCGTCGTGAGCTATGCTTGCAAGAACTGTAGTTTCGAACAGACAGGCACTCGCAGATTCTTCTTGACTTTCTTTGACTCTGACAAGATATAAAATACTCGAGAATATATAATTACTGATAAAACCATAAAGTTTCGTATCGCAACATAATAGGGAATATAAGAATATTATCTTGTTTTTGCGATTATTGAAATCGTATCTTTATGTTACAAAGTTTGTTTTTTAAGCGAATAATGTGATAACTGATAAGTAGGTACTTTCAAGAATATTTACATTTTTTCCGGAAGAATAATGTAATATATATAGATATATGGATGTTGAATTTTTGCTTTTAATTTATGACCGTATATTTGCAGAGAAATGTATTCATACAGTAGCTTAAGGCAGCCATTCCTTTCGACAAAAAAATTTACGATCCACATCGTGTTTCTGCATTAAAATCGTATTAAAATCCTCGGACTCATTTTCGCGGTCATTTATGTGTTACTCGTGCAACAAAGTATACACACGGTTGAATCGCATCGTGTTGCAGCGCCGTATCTGAATATTCGCGTGCAACTGCGCCTATTTATAGTCGCGTTTCTCAAAAAAACCCTATATCTTTAGCTATACCTTTACCCCAGATACATTATCCGCCGAGATACGTGTACCTGTACCTAGTTACTCTGAAAACGTGCTTTACACGTCACCGGTTGGGATGGTCCGGTGGAGAACGAGCGAACTGGCGCCAAGTGGATGTCACCACCACGTATTTGGCCTCACAAGGACGGCACACACGTGCGCGTTAGCGTGTCCCGTGTGCTCTCAGGCCGGGATGCTTTAGATTCCACGCGGCTAATTAACTTTGCGTTATGGTGAATCCTCGGCTGAATTTAGTCCTGCCGTGCGATCGCGAGCGACAATTATCGGGTTTCCTAGACCAACGTGGTGTCGCGGGAAAAAAAAATCTCGCGCGGTACTCCTCACAAGTCGCGACGATGGCGGCGACCGTAATTGCTCTGCTCGCGTAACGTCTTACTCTCCGTGTCGATCTGAATTACTAATCGTCTTGCTCCTTGAACGAACGAGCGAACGAACGAGCGAGTCGACGACGGTCGAATCACGCGGGAGTCGCTTTTAAGGAGATACGCGCGTTAGAGGCTCGATGACGGGGCGACAGGCGAAATGGATGGCGCGTAATTGCGTGCCGCGATAGCAGAAGAAAGTAAATTTACGGACGGCCCGGCCTCCGTAAATTGCTCGTCGGCGAATTGTGCGGACGGATGCTCATACGTGAGAGGTGTCTGCGCGTCAGCGAGGCGATTTAAATGGTTGCGAGGTAATTGCTGATTAACGAAGAAGGATCGCCGATTTCTCACACACAACTTTACATCGCGCCAATAATTCCGAATAGAAGGGTAACGCTGACGATTCGGTCTATTTCTAGTTTGTCACTCAATTAAATAAGTAATTCAATTCTGTCTCGCGCTACCAGTGACAGCGCACACTTATTATTAGCAGTAATTGATAAGAAAGTCCTCCTCTGACAGGTAGATTATTATTGATGTACTTCAATGTGAATTCCGTTTTCAGATAATCATATAGAGAATACATCATGTAAGGAAAGATGTAGACATTAGAAAATCTAAAAGGCGTATCGATAGGTTATTTTAAAATTTTCCTTCAGGAAGTTAAAAAATTAAACATCGCTGCACGCGATTCACAATTAGTAATATAAGAACATTTCAATTGAAGTACGCTTTCTCGTTATTTCGTCGCGTGATCAAGATGGTTGGTTAAGGTATTATTAGTAGTCTGAGATTAGTGATCTAAGATGCGAAATAGATTTAATTATTTACATTGAATTATTTTCTTGGAACTAAATCCGGTAAACGGATCTCGAGCGAAAGTAGCGTTGCATTCGATTTATCGAATGTATCTAATCCCGATCTAAAATCTTGTTCTTCCGCAAATACAGTCATGCAAGATAGCAACTTCGACAGCGTGCAGGTGGTTCTTAATGGGAGTCAAGGTAAATACACGCCACTCGACATTCACCTATGAGAAGCGCTCGTGGAAAATGAGTCATACGCTCTCTTCGCGCACGCGACATCGAAGACGATTTGCACGACGTTAAATGAAAAAAGCTGTCGCGGATTCGACGTTCTTACCAGCGTGCACGGGAGCGTCAAACGTCCTGTTAAGCGCGGACGATTCGCTCGTGATCGTGACTAATGTGACATTGCTGCCGCGATTAACATATTAATCGTACGATAACGATCGTGTGGGTGCCTCGTGCGGCTTCGCACGCATCTCGCGTCGTGAACTTTCTCGAATAACAAACGAAAAAAATCACCAACTACGCGAAATACGCGCGCGTAATTCATTGCGACGAACGATTCTTATTTATTATGAGGTAGGCGGATAAGAAGATATGTGTCAAGTGCTTTAGTAGTCAGATTTATCGAAGGTTATCATTAATGCGCGATCGGAGCGTTACTTAATGCGAAGTCGCGTGAAAGAACGGAATCGACATCTTATTTTGCGCATACCACGAATCGAAAAGTTTGACGTTGATATACGACGCAAGAAGAACATTTAATTTTTTTCTGTAACTAAATATTTAAATACATTATTTTTTAACACATTAGTTTTTAGCTTTGTAAATACAGAAAATTAATGAATTTTTACAAATAAGACTTTGAGAATGAGGAAAAATACGTAACAAAAGAAACTTACAATTAATTAAAAAATATATATATTAAATACATTTATAACGTATACGACATTGGTCGTTTATTCGTGTAATCATATGCATGCCGCAGGATAATGTCGAACAGAAGATAATAGGCGAAACTCGTTTCAGTTAAAACATTTATGGTAGCCCTAGGACCATAGTAATTAATATTAATTATTAGAGCGTATTTTAATGTTAATTAATACTGAACCCATTTAATTGCGCCCAGAGCAGATTTCTCGGTACGTGCCGTCGATATCGTCGAGCCACTCTCGTAAAACGGCAATTAATAACGTGAAATGTTTGCACCCGATTTGCCACGGTAATACGCGTTCGCTCGGCCGCTTCATAAACTCGACCGATCGTCCCTTACGATACCCGCGGATCGTCACGAGCAAATTATAGCCGTATACAAGAAAAATCATCCGCACTTTCTCGTCCCGGTGACATGCACTACGAATGACGGACACGTATACGCTGAGAGGGGAATATCGGGCTTGCTACACCTGTTTGCCTCGTCATCGAGTGCAATAACACGGGATTCTGATCCAACGATCACGAGCAAGTATCTTCTTCCCGCGCACCCTTTCCTCTGAACCTGACTTGTTCTACCACCGGGAACATAATGCCGCGCGGAGCAGGTATTCATAACGCCCGACCAACTTGTTGAGATATAGCCCGGGTAGTGTTTCAATCGCCGGGCTACGACCGTCGACAATGATACGTGCACGTATGCAAAACGTATTACAATATTGGATACCGGGGCTATGCATCATGATAGTCGAAATAAATCATCCGGCAACAAGCACCGACGTGGCTAGGGGAGTCTTAAATAATTTAGCAATTTTTCGACGTTGCGACCTTAAGGTCACGCCGAGCATCGCGTAAATCCCTTTAGCTCGTAAGGCTCTTCTCCTCCTCCCTCTCTCCCGTATCTCGCGCCGCGAGTATTCTGCCGAGTACTGGAAACCGAGGGAAATCGCGTGTTTGTTGAAAAAAGCGCGTATCCCACGTGCTTGCGTCCGTGGTAATAAAGAGTCCTGCTTCGTGTACTTATCGCTGCAACGCTTCCGCAAATCGAGCAACAAAACGCGTCGCGTATTGCGGCGGATATTATGTAAGCGTTTCAGCATGCAAAAATGAAACCCGTCTCTTTGCCCAGTTTACTCATTGCTCGTGATTCAAAAGCAACGAGAAACATTTCTGATCTTCTTTCAGCAAAGAAATTTCAGTTTACGGTATTTCATCTTGTTCGTTCATACTAAAGTTGGAGGTACATAAGTTTTCATTTACAAACGTACAGACTGCTGTCTACTTCATCAAATCAATATTTATTTTTCTTTCCCATGCGTATCTATTAATGCTAATTTAATGGAAGGCTATACTATTGGAGAGAGAAAGAGGAGGAGGTTTTAGGAAATATTATATTTAGGAATAAAAAAAGAAAAATAATAATAAGAAATCAGAAATAAATAATCCTTTAACGGTCAAATAGCGTAGTTAAATTCGATGACAATGTAATTATTATGGGCATATGTCGTATCGTTGTAATACATGAATAATTCTCGCACCGAAAACCCGTAATTCGGGTATCGCAAGATTGCACGGGATTGCGCCAACATGAACGGACAACATTGTGTCTGAAGAGATTACAATGCCACTTGATCCTTCGACCACCGCTTTCGTGTATTCATGCGTGTATGTCCGCGTTCTATGCTCTCTTCTGCTCTCCCTTTCTCTTTGCCCTTTCTTCTCCCCGGTTATAATGGCCAAACACATAATAAAGAGGGCAAAACGCGAGACCGTGGTACGCGATATAGGGCGGCTAACAATGGAGCACACCTGAGCACGGGCCGGTGCGTTTGAGGTGGCTTTGGGGAGGTAGTACCGCATGGTGCACCGGTATGAAATGTGGGGGGAACAGAAAAAAGCGCGGGGGAACGCGGAGAAAGGCGCAAGGAACGGAACAATGCTTTCAGCCTCTTCTGCTTTTTCTTCTTCTTCTTCTTCTTCTCTTCAACAGCGGTTGATGCTGCCCGCGTCCCTTCTTCGATCCTGCTCGTCGGAGAACTCGGGTGCCAGCATGACGCTCTCCGATTTGTTCGCGAAACGCCGAACACGGCCGGTCACTTGGTACGCATGTCGTCGTAAAGCGGCACGGCATTATCCATCTTGCACTCTCGCGTGTGCGTAAATTGTCTTATTCGCGTGTCATTCTCTTAGGGAACCGGTCCTAATTCGGGCCTCGAGGATGCTGCTTCTCACATATGACTGATAGAGCTTTCTCCAGTTACACACTTTGGTAGTAATGGCCATTATTATATTTAAAGACAAATAACAGGAATGGTTTTAAGAGATTCTACTTACACGTAAAATTATTTTACAAAGCGTAATTGTAAAATAGGCACACACATAAACAGGAAATTTATTTAATTAATTTCATTGCTTCATATTTTTTTATCCTAGGAATCACTACCTAATATTGCCATGAAAGTATAGCATATTTAACTATGTGATTCTTTAAATGTACTTGGCGTTATGTCTACAATTCTGCTTGACGCCGTTAATAACTTCCCTTTGATCAATTACTTCTCAAGTACTTTCGACATTAATGTTTTCCCACCGCTGCGAGGGATCATTAACCATTGCAGGCTCGCTGCTTTCGACATTAAAAGTTAAAACGGCGGTGATATAATTATGAGCAGCGGCTGAGATTTGCTCTCGCCATGAATTCTTGTGAGTCGCCACTAATATCGAGCTATAAAATAAATCAGTAGTTGCACTCTCGTCAGTTTTCGTACTTTGTATATATAATAATAAATTAAAAAATATCAGGTAAAATAAGACATAACATTTTAATTGATTAAAATTATGGGTTTTTTTTTAACATCTTCGCGTTTACAAATAAAATGTTTCCATCGTAATGCGTATTTTGTTATCTGTTGATCACGTAAAAAAATTAAGAAATATATAAAGTGTTTTTTACATGAAAAATTATATATCTAAATTGGTTTACGAACGAATGTCAAGGAATCCCGCGTATGTTCTGCAGCAATCATTATGTATTGGTATCATTGTGGCAATTATACTTGATTCACGTAAATTATATCGATCCTACCATTAAAATCGCAACGATTGACAGTTACCCATTACGAAATGCTGCAAAAGAAACGTACATACTTAAAGAACGTGCACGCAGGATTTTCCGGCAAATCGGCTGAACAGGAATGAACGTAATCTGAAGTGTATGTAGCGAAAGAAGCTTTCACGCGGCATCGGATTATTGCTCGATTAATAGCCACCTTCGATAAAAATAAAACATTGCTGATAAATCCGAGAATATTGACTTTCCATTAAATCATGAAAGCTCTCAATCATTAATAATCCAATAGAATCCAAAGATGGATCTATATAGCTTTCTGATTGATAGAAGAGAAGAGAAATAAATGTAGATAGATAGAGAGAAGTTAATTTTTTATAAATCAAATTACAGTAATACAATTATTAATTATTTTCTCAACATTTTTGTCTACTAATATATTTCTGGAAGGCTTTGTTAAATATTACTTATAATTGTCTCTACGCGTTCCAAGAATTATGACAATAGTCAAGAGGAAGATAATTAAACCTCCAGTTCTTAAGTGCCGCTCTTTAGTTCATCTCGCATGCTACATCCTCTTCTTGGTGGTATTCTATATAGTTATTTCCTGTCTGCCCACTTTTAAGATTGACACGAATATAATATGTATAAATGATTTCATTGAATACACACGAAAAGGCTTCTTCGAAAATGATTATAGTTAGTATATTCATCCGCGTGTTTTACGTGAGTCGATATAAACGCATGTCGTGAGCGGTTACACTTTCGATGAAAGTTGTTACGTTGCGGATTCTTCCGAACACAATATGTTTAAATAAGTCACGTCATGTACGACCTGCAAGTCGAGGGTCGTGCTTTAACGCTGCAATGTGCTTACACTTACAGCGAGTCGGACCACGTAACGGTGCTAGTTAAAAGGCTTTTCAATTTAAGTGTCAGTTAGGATAATCTTTTCCTCATATCATAACTAAATGTAATTGAATAGAACTTGCATTAATTTTAACTTGCGACTAATGTAACCCGAGAGGTTGTCACGAAGTGCAGCTACGATCAAACGACGACGCGGATTTCGGCGGTGAACAATAACGCCGCGACGCGTACGTCTAGTGATGGTACGATCGTAGCTGATAGTGAAAATCGGAGCAATCCGATCCGAGGGTCCAAGGGCCCGCTGCATAATGGAAGCTGGTCTTAACAATCGTGTAAAAAGACGCCGGGCCATTTTAGATTGAGGAATATTGGGGCATTGTAAAGCCGTGCGGTCGACATACGTCCACGTATGCGTGTGTATGGGTTACGCGCGTTGACAATGGGAAGCCCAGTGGGTGCGTTAATCCGGCATGTGTGAGGTTGGACTGTGGGAATATTTCGTGAAGAGAGAGAAAGAGAGAGGCAGGAGTGAGGAATCGCGGCGGGGTGGGAGGGTAGGCGGTCTCTCGGCTCTATTGTTACATCTCGGCGATACTATCTGCCGTACACGCGATGCCTCTGTCGGCTCGCCGACAGTGTTGACTCGCGTTTAAAGTCTCGTACACTCGTGTGCACGCTCCTCTCTTTCTCTCTCGCGCGGGGCTCGGCTGGCAGTAATTGCCGCGAACGACGTACGGGCCGACGAGGAGCCAAGCCGGCGATCGCCGCGGACAGGTCTCTCCATTTATCGAAGCTGCACGGCGCACCTTCATCCGGAACCGATGAACTCATTGTCTACCATAACTCGTGATTCCACCGATGGCTAATAACGGAAGAGATAGGCTCATCGGAAGCGTCACTCGGGTGAAAAGTGGAAGGGAGGTCATGGCAAGCGTGAAGACAATCGGAAGATGAACAAAGTTGTGAGTCACTCTGCTTGCTTTTCTCATTGACGGATTGCGGTGATTATCGAGATTGCGTTATCTACCGGCGATTTTTTTCGCGGTATGTTTCTTCAACCATACTTTAAAGAAATTGCAATATCGTCATTAATGAAAGAAATGTTTGCAGCTGAGTTCTCTCTTTAAAAATGGTTAGCGTTAAAAAAAACAACTTAATCCGTCTTGCTTTTATCCATTGATGATAGAAATTTCAGTATTAAATTCTGTATTTAATTTATGTGGAACAATTTCAAATAATCAAGAAGTATAAAGTTTTACATACTATAGCATATGAACTCGATATGCTTTATTCGAAGGAGTTATTCTTTGTGTTTTGCGCAAAAATATTAAATCTAATTTAATCCTTTTGTCACAGTTTATTTGAATCAAACATATTTTTTGTTCATACATAAATTAAAGAATAGATATTATTCTTTACGGCATCTCCTTAGCAGTTCTTGCCTCTTTCTTCCTCGATGTCGCGTCTCCTTATCGGGGGGGTTGCAATTTCATCCTTTCGGTCGAGTGGTTTCGAAATTCCAGCTCTGACGGGCGACACCCAACGACGTCTCCGCGCCCGTTAAGAGTCCCCGTTCTAATCTCGAGAACGGATATCGAGTCGGTGTACTATGTCGCCGGTGATCGGTCAGAGGATCGCTCTCTCGGAAAAGTGGTCGGGCATTTTTGTAGTCGCTGAACGTGGGAATGATTTTGAGACGGGAGCGGTGAAAGGGGGGCGGGCAAAGATGGAACGAGAAGAGAAGAACGGGGCACCTGGATGCCTCCTCGAGTCAGCTTAGTGATGTGCGAGCACGCGGGTAAATACGTACATACGTACATACACATTCGAGTATCTACGAGGGCGCTCACGATGCAACACATGTGTCGCCCCGTGTATGCACGTTCATGCAGTTTGTAACGCGCGGAACAGGTATTCCCCCATTGAAATAAGGTAACGTCGCGAATATGAAATATATCCCCTTGTACAACTTGATAATCCGTGGTTACCATAAATCCTGAGTGATTATCCGCGTGTCTATTTATAAGCCTCGTGGCGTCGCCCTCACCTTCGCGAGCCTCATCCTCCCTCCTCCTGCATCACCATGCGTCTCCTTTCTGCCTACCTTTTCTCTTTGTTCGGATATTCTCGTTCTTCTCGACGATGCTCCGAAAGAGCTCCGCCGTTCCTAAGTATGTGCGTGCCATGGCTTTCCATGACGCACGTAAGACTCTTTCAGAGATACGCCCGATAGGATTAATCAGCTTACGAGAGCCACACTTTCGAGAGGTGAGAATGATTTGTTGTTGAAACGTTTGTCCACATCTATGACAAAAGCGATAAGCGTTGACATAACGTTGTTCTACGAAGAAGTCGTAACGAACGATTGTTGGAATGTAGGAAACAATGCAATGCTCATTATTTTCGATGCAATCTGTTGCCGAGTACATGTAAATATATTAATTTTTCTAACTCTAAAAAATACGAGTAAATTTATAATATAATTAGAAGCAATATGTCTTGGTGCGAGTTCACAATCCTGCATCTCGCATGAAGAAAATGCGAGAAAATGTATTGAGTCAGAAGATAATAAATAATTCAGTTTGATATACGAGCTCCAATATCGCGAGATCTCGCCGCGTGCCATCCGTACATGGATATGTGCGAGTGGGTTGTCGCATTTTGCCTCGTAGACAGATACGTGCATATCGATCATTCTGGATGCATTGACAGCTTCATTCGAGAGCATATTCCGTGGAATTACACATCCGCTCCTTGCTCTCCTTTCTCAATATTAATATGAACATATTAAAATATTCTTTCATAAGAGATTTAGGTACCTATGAACTCAATAAACTTATTAGACTATCGGGATTGCCCGATCTCATTACTGTTTGCCACTGTTTTGTTCCTATGTAAGACGCGGAAAATATTTCAATACTAATTTGAAATATGTTAGTAATTATCATATATACTTGCAATAAAAAATTTTATTATAATGACCAAAATGTTTGATTCCATTATTATAATAATGGAGGGAGAGAAGTTAATTTATATCGTATTATGCATGTAATACCGTGCAATACAGAAGTCTCGTTTTTCTATCCGTATTATCAAGTCTTTCACGTTTTAACAATATTACAATGTCTAATGCATAAAAGCATTTAAATCCCATAAACAGAATAAAAACTAGTAAAAATTGCTAAGTTTATTTGATTTTTGTGTTAATTAATGTTCTCTATTGCGCGCCGAAACATTTAGAATGTCGCAATGCGAAGCTGGGTTAAAAACAGCAAATAGCGGGGAATGAAAGGTAATCGAGTGTCGATCTAACTCAAATAGAGACAGCGTTCAATGTAGAGAATGATTTTCGGTTCGCGCGCGCTGAAGAGGTCAATGCTGAGAGAAGGCGAGGGAACCGGGAGTAACATCGTCGCCACAGGCACTGCGGCAAGCTATTAAAAACCCAAGTTATGAATGAAAGCTGGGCTGAAATAGAATGGCATGCCGGGTCCCGCCCACAGGAACAGGTACGAACACTACGACTACACAGAGCCTCGGCTAAGCCCAGTGTCAAAAGATTCCCGAATAGCTACAGACGATTACCGAGAGATGCGCGAGTCACCGCCTCGCACGCAGAACCGGTAGTCGAATCTTCGGATAATTTAATTACTATGCACATGTCAAAATCAACTTGTTCACGTCAATACCCGTATGTTGCTGAGACTTGGTAAAAAAGATGGCACAGCAGTGTTTGCACGTTATTCATTCACGTTGTTAAGAGTATGCGTATCTTGACAATTTTTTTCCCAAGAAGAAGATATATTTATAGAGCAGATTTATAAATAACTTTATTTTAGCATAATATATGTACGCAAAGTATAAACATACTCAATTATTAGCCATAACATAAATTTTATCGATGAAGCATATGAAGTGGTGAGCATTGCGATGGTTTCGATAGATAATTTATGGAAATCGCGACTTCGATCGATCGAAGTTTCGACGCTAAGGGTTTCTGGAAGGGACACGATGTCCGATTATCTGTCACATTCTTGATGTCAGCAGTCGGTATCCTGAGGGCCGGTACTCTCGAGCGTCCTGACGATTCAATTAGGATTCAGGCACGCAGTGAAGGTCCGGATCTCTCCTCGCCTCCTTTCCCCCTTACCACCTTTCTTTCGTGGTATAATCGATCGCCGATTTCACGAGAGATCCGACCGTACGCTCGCGTGGCCGTTGATATATGAAGTTTAGGAACCAGATGCAAGCGGCCTGCGCCTGCGAGGTATCAACGGATCTACGTCCAAAATGCGGTTCGAGGGACAACATAATAAGCGCATCGAGAAAAAGTGATCGCTCACTATCGCCAGTCATTAATTTCAATATAATCCAATTACGTATCATGTACTTGATTTTTTTCAATAATATAATTCACTATTGGTCTCGGTAGCTTAGACCAATGCGAAAAAATTTTTTTTTCAAATTTACGGGTGCTGTTCGTGACCAAATGTTCGTGAGTAAATTTATCGTGGACAGAAATAAATTTATATAGATTTTAATCGCTCGCTGATTACCGCAAATTACTTCGAGGCGCTATATTTCACGCGCGAACAATGATGTCCACCTTGGAACCGTTACGTTTAATCAATCGCGAGGAGAGAACCCGGTCGTTATACGTCGCGCACACAGGCGAGTCGCTGGCGAGACTAAGGAAGTGGGACCGAGGCATCGGACCAAGGGCTGAAAGCCTCGATGAAGCCATCGCCGAGAAGCGTCGCGGGGACAATGGAGCAATCAATAGGGTAATGTGAGGACACTTTATCGAATTATCGATGCGGTCGACACTGGCGTACCTACGGTCAATGGACACGGGTACCCTGCTTTTCGAACGAACCCTTACGCCTCGCCGTTTCCTCCTCCTCCTCCTCCTTCTCTCTCTCTCTCTTTCTCTCTATCTCTGTGTGTCTCTCTCTGTCTCTCTCTTGCCCAGGTCTATCTCTCTGCATCGCTCCCTCTGATCACCGCGTAGTCCTCTCTTTGCTGCTTTCAATCTGTCTATCCGCGTCTCTTTCTCGCTGGTTCCCGTCAATGTTCGGCGACTGATAGAGCCGGAGCATCCGCGCTGTAACAAGCTCAGTCGCCCTTGACACTTTGGGCCGTTAATGTCCGAGAAGCACGCGATAAATCCGGCCCCGAACGCAAGGCGTATTTCCATCTTATTGCAGTGCTATCCCGGGAGTGTCCTTCGGTGCAGGAACGAGTGCCTCCGCGGCGTATGTCGTTTCTCTCACACACGTTAAGGATACTGGTTTGTACACTCGTCCCATTTTTGCGCAATGTTCCACTTGCAATTCTTGCTATTGTATCAAACAAGGTGTAAAGTAAAGTTTCATTCTCTTTTTTGTATCTTTCTTTGTCTTTTGGTGACAAAGCTAATTGGTCTAATCAAATAATAAAATTGATTGATTGATCGATAAATTCACCTATGAACTCCATTCCACGAAGTTTACCGTTTCTATGTTTTGACACACTTCGTGTCACGTTTATACGTGATAATTTCTCTAATCTTTGATACATAAATCTGTTCGTCTAATTGACGGGGAATCCATAACGTAGAAGAAACGCAGACAACGCGCAGCTGGAAAATCCGGTCGTGAGTGGGTTTCGCACCCGTGCGGTGGACGTTCAACAGGGACGACGGTGGGCCGATATTTTTACACGGTCTCGGTCACATATTTCACACCTGTCAGTTTGACTGGGATTTTTCCTTCGCGTCTTTTACATCGTCGCGGCATGCGCGCGCGCGTGCATGCGCGTGTATCTGTACGCGCTTGTAATTGCCGCGGCCAGTCTTCGGTGCCCTTATCTTCTTCGCTCGGTCTGCCAGCATCGAGGCGCGTCGCGTTGCGTCGCCCCGCGTCGCCGCGCAATGTCGTGTCCTGTCCCGTCCCGTGAAGCATGCCCGATTGACCGCGTGTGAGAACACGATATCGCACGAATGAGTTATGATCCCTATTCGAGGATTTGCATACCGATTCATTATGCGCCGGTGGAACTCAAAATTGGAACGCAACGTGGCGCAACAGATCGCGCGCTGCATGGAACGTCGAAGGAGGGCGGCAGTAGAAACGATAAATCAAAAGCCTCCTGCCCCGCGTGTTTCTCCCTATATACCTTTGCCTCCCTTCTCCTCTTCCCTTTTCGCGAAACGCATGCAAATCGCACTCACCTTAATGGCGAACGATGCAACGGTCCAGGGAAAGAAAGAAGCATCGTTCAGAGGAACTTTCCGCTACTTTCCGTACATTTTATCTGTACGCTTTGAATGCGCGAACCCGTACGAATCGCTCGGCGAAGGCCGTGCGCACAGATGTACTAAATTGCGTACAAACAAATCACTTTGGCACGATCGACGTGCGCAAACACAGTTGTGTAATGCTTCGGCGTTGGGTAATTCGATTTATGTAACGGTAGTGCTATTGTCGACGTACGTTGTTCTGCGACGTGGACTTGTCAAGGAATGTTTGCTGAATAACAAAGTATTATTATCTCCATCTTTCTTTATTTTACGTACTTCAAAGAAGTCGTGTATATTCTTAGGCCAATCAGACGAACACTATATAAGATTATTAAGATAAAAGTTTTAATTGTCGTTATAATTACTATTATAATTTCTTAACAATGGCTTTATCTATTTCCTAGTATCTATCTTTTAAAATGCTGTTCATCAAGTAATTGGGGGAAAAAATAAAATATAAAAAGAGCGAGAAGCAGAGAAGTGGTTTCGAAAGACGGATGAACGGATTCTTTGAGATAAGAGGAGATGACAGGTGAAGTACGTGGGCGGAGGCGGGACAGATAGGCCGATCTGGATATACATGATACTACCCACGTTGGTATTCTTACAGCTATATCATCTCTTTTTCTCTGTCTTCTTTTCTTCTTTTGTCTTCAACATTAATACCGTTAATACGCTCGCGTAATTTACTTAATCCTAGCAAAATCAGCGTAGGAGACAAATTAATACAATAAATATATAATTATTTCTTTTTCTTTGAACAATCTATTATAACATTTATTTATATTTTCTATAAAGTTATTTATAATTTTATTTAGAAATCTAACATATAAAAATTTATAAATCTAAAGTTAATGTTTGCATAATTTTGCCCCATAAATGGATTAATCGAAATTACAATTGAACGTTATTTCATTTGTTCGATCATCCTCTTGTATGTACGACAACGTATAGTAGATAGATACCAAGCCTCATTTGCTGTACAGAAAACGAAGACTGGGTCAATGAGCATATGTATCATCCGCGAACAATCCGTCATCCTGGTCTAAACGACTTTCATCCCCGAAGAAGGTAGCAATGGCCGGGCAGGCAACACAGGCAGGGGCAGGGAGACGATTGCTCGCGCGACTGCGTTAAAGCGTGCGTATCCGCTGCTTAAACACAGCAACGGCAGCAGCGTCGGCAGCAGCATCAGGAGTAGCAGAAGCAGCAACGGACACCCCTCCATGACTGCAGGCTGTTTCTTTCGTCTTCTCTTCTCTCGCTGGTCGCTCTCTTCTCATACCTCCTCCTCGCCAGTGGTTAGTCCCGGCTCCCTCTTTTCTCTTTATACCTCTCTCTCTCTCTCTCTCTCTCTCTCCTGGCCGGTTCCTCATCTCTTTCATTCTATCCCATTCTCCCTGATCTCTCACCGT
The DNA here is from genome assembly GCF_030848805.1 of Temnothorax longispinosus. NCBI lineage: Eukaryota > Metazoa > Arthropoda > Insecta > Hymenoptera > Formicidae > Temnothorax > Temnothorax longispinosus. The sequence goes on along the minus strand of NC_092363.1, from coordinate 1,958,955 downwards.
CACTGTCTCGCCTCCTCTCTCGAGTCTCTTTAGTTTTGTGCGCTACCTGCCTGCCTTGTGGCTCGTTCGTATCGTATCGTATGTAAGTGAAGCGAGGTGCCTCGACGCGTTCGCGGGAAGGGGCGAGGGGCCCCAGGACGACAGGTTACCTGTGTGTGGCACGGCATGGCGTTGTCTCTTCGCGTGTAGGCACACGGCCCTCTCACACGTGCTCACGCACGCACGCATACTGTGCGCGCGCGACACGATGCGACGTAACGGGGTACACGAGAGCACTCGCGCGAGAGAGTCGCCGCAAGTGTACGTGCAAGGGGCCCGTACACCAGGCCAGCATCCGACGCATACAGGTGCGTAAACGCGCGAGAATGCTCTCCCGATTCCGCTCTCGCGATCGCGAGGCTGCGGCGCGAGAGCGTAGGTACATTGTGCACGCGCACTTGTGTGCGAGAAAGAGAGATAAAGAGGGAGAGAGAGAGAGAGAGCACACGTGTATCCGCGTGTGTATGTCTGATGCCGTTTGTGTGCGCGGCCGGTGCACAAGAGCGTGGGCTCCCCTCCCTCCGGAGCCACACTCCACCTCCTCCTACCTCTCGGTCTCTACCTCCTTCTTCTACCTGCCGGCCCAGCCGACACACATGTGTATGTGTACCTTGGTCTTCAGTGTAAGATCTGAACCAGCGGAGAACGCACGCTATTGTTATATCATTATCATTGTCATCGTTCGTGATCGTTCGTTCGCGCCCGTTCCCGCCGCCTGGTGTGTCGTGAACATTTCGCGTCGGCGCTCATGTGGTACCGTGAGGGAAATCGAGACGAAAATCATCTCGATCTAGCCCGGTCAGTCGATCACGCGTGTATGTATCGGTGCCGGGTGTAAACGAAAGAAACGTTCGGGCACGCACGAAACCGCGTGAATGAGGCGAGAGATCCGCTGCGTCGCTTCACGGCCGATACGTGGACATTCCTAGGGTCGAACGATGATGGTGTGCATGTTGGTATCGCGCCCTCTGACAGTAAGGCGCGCACGGGACAGTACGGTGTGAACACGTGGGAAATCGCGTCCGTCAATCGTCAGCAATTTTGCTATCAACAATAATTACATAATTTGAGTCGTCGATTATCGGCAAGCGGATTTCACTTCGCGTCCAAGAGATTTATAGATCTATTGTCAAGAAAGTGGATTGTCAAGGAAGATCATTAGATCGAACGCTCATCGTTTATACCCACCGAGTTCACACGATGATCATGATATAAAGTGGCTGTCGTTGGTCGACGTTTAGGTTTACAGATTGGAGCTGCGAGAGGCTCTTAATCGACAGCGGTCGGATGTAATCGATCAAGAAGAAGTAGATTAGAATTAAGAGGATCAGATGACGGGGAGGAAGCGGAGGAGGTTCCGAATCTCGACGGACGAGAAGGGCAGGATAGGTTGGAAGGAGACGATGGGTAAAACGCTTAATTAAAGCGATTAGACTTTGTGGTTAATTGTTCTGGAACGCCAAACTCTTACATGATCCCACATCGGTGCTGTCGCCCTGCTTGTTATCGTCGCGTCCCTTGGCAGGACTGAAAGGTCCACGATCGGGCCGATTCGATGAGCCCCGAGTCATCGCTGTAGCTCACAATCTAACCTGAGAAAATTGTTTAATCATAGACGAGACGTTGGTTTTGGTTTATTTGAAATTTTGTGTTAACTGCCTGTGTGTTGTGATGCCATTGGCTTTGACAATCGCCTGTTTATCTTGATGAAAAACGCGTTACTAGCTTTCTTCTATATCTTCCCTTTTCTTCTTCTATAGTGATTCTGTTCCTGATCGCCATTTATATCCAATCCTCTTTTTCTTCTCCCTTGTTTCCTTTATATCAGTGATTGAACCAAATCGTTTGCAATCTTGATTTTGTTGTAGTCGTTTCAATGATACAAACGCGAAGAGCCGACTCGATATACTGTGTGATCGCGATGATTGCTCAATTAGTTTTAAGCGTGAGTATATATAGTGTACCGTGAAAGATTCGTCCGGTTTGTTCGGCTTTTTTGTGACCGCGCGTGTTAGTGCGAGGTATCTCTTTCTGATCGCCAAGCAGAAACGTGAACCATATAGTGTGGGTGAAATACCTTGACGACAGTGCAGGAACTTAAACTTCGTGTCAGGTGCTATCGGAAAGAAACAGCTATTTGGCGAGCTTAGTGCGTTTTATTAGGAATCGATTATACGGACGGCATGGACGGGTATTCGTAATGATGAGTAATTCGCACGACAGACGTTTCGCTTGTGCGGAAGCAGCTAGTTGAAACTGACGGTAAGTTGCACACAGCTTACATCCTGCTCGTAGCGAAAAACATTCTCACAAAAATGTTACCTTTTATTTGAGAGTAATCTGCGTCCCTTTGCAAGCATCTTACGTAGAAAAATTTCGTCCTCTCATGCTCGCGATCTCTTCGTCGTAATCACATCCCGCGTAAATTCGCGCAAATTCGCGCAAATCGCAGTATACTCCAGTCCGACTTCTTGAAAGAAATTATTACGCGATTTCGCATGCGAATAGTAATTCTACATCACATGCTACCATTTCACTTCGTAGAAGGTGGATAAACATGGAGTCACTGCAGAATTAATCTTTCGCAGACGTTAATAGGAATCTTCAAGTCATTATGTTGGAATATCTCGACTCGCGACGTTCGCGGAACCGGCAGACGCCGTGCATACGGTCGATCTCGCGTCTCTCACGGCTTCTCGCGCCGTCATGAGCGATTCTCGAGGCGAATACGTGGGCAAATGGAACGATAAATCCTTCGATTGTCGAATGTCGATAATCTCTCAGAGGCGCGCACCGTCGTAGACACCGACGAAGGAGGCAAACATTGTCCAACTAGTCTCGGTTATCATGCGCACGTGATCACCACGGCGCGGCGCGGCGGCTTCGTTGATTCTCGCCGCGCCGTGCCGGTTGCAAGTAGCAAAAATCGTTCTCTCGCTACGCCGCTCGGTCACGTTTGCGATGTAACGTATCCCGCGTGGCGGATGTCGATCGACAATCCGCGGAATCTTTCGGCGCGTTCGCCGATTCGTCGAAACTCCCGCATTATCATCGGAGTAATCAGTTAAGCACTCGTGCTTGTGGAATGTTGTACAAAACGCGCTCGTCTGTCTCTTCCAAAAAGGAAATTTGTTTCTCGTTTTAGTAGACTGCCTATATGGAATCCTGTCTGATACTCTATTTATTTTATTTTAATTAAACGACGAGAAAATTGAAGTCGCCGTAGCTGCCGCGTGCGGAACAGTTGTCAATTGTATAAAATTGTAACTGCGGCGGGTATAGGGTACCAAGTGCGACATGTTAGACCTTCTCGGATTATGCATTTATTTTTCTCTTGCTTGCGATAACGAACTTGAGTCAGTATCGTTGATAGATATAGAGGAAAGGAACTGCCTAATGAGATTGCAACATTTCTCAGAAAATTATCTCTATTTAGGTATAGGCTTCTATTGTGGCTTCTTTGAAAGAATCCGTAAAAATTTTGAGTGTCTCAAACTGCTATATTTTTTGCTATATTAATATTAATATTGATTAATTATTATGGTTATACATATCACGCAAAATTTATATCTTTCCGCGACCGAACATGTCTGATAGTGATCTGAAAATGCGAGACACTGAAATATTTAGAACGAGCAAACGGCTGGCTAGGTTAATTATACGATCTTACTGATTGTTGCAATAAAACCCGGTGTGAGAAAGCGTATATCTTCTTGCTGCGTGATTACATTTTACGATCCTAACGCAATAAATTATTAATCAAACTACTTAATTATATGTTCCTAATGTAACTATGATTTCTTCGGGACCTAACGGTCACTAGAAGTCATCTATAGTCCGTGTGTTATTATCCTTCATTGTGGATATACGCGGATACACAACGCGCACAATGTGGTTGCATCGAGTTATTAAGTCGATCCCGTACCGCGGCATTTGCGGCAGGAAATTAAAATATCGAATGAATGCGACGACGTCGCTCAGACTTTCATTTTACAGGGATTCCCTTTTCATTGGAGCTTATTCTCTGCCCCCTTCTCCCTCATGTCTCGTCCTTCGTGGCTCTTATATTTCTTTGTCTTGTTTCTTGTATTTCAAATGTAGATGAGGGTACAGAAAACTTACATATCACGCAATGTCGTTGTTTTCGCACCCGGCACCTGCCGAAGTCTCATACGAGTTTCTTCGCTGCGCGTTATGTCTCTCGCGAAATCACATTTCCTCGCGCCGCGTACAGTTGATAGTGGTCACTTTTAGTGGCCATATTTTTGACTTAAAAGGAGTCCCTGTCAGCAGTGATTTGGGGGCCGTGTGAAGTGCCGCTTTTATAGTACACACAGGAGGAGACAGTCCAATTAAGGGCACATTTGTATACTTAAGTGTACCGATATCGATGCATAAATCGGACCAGGCTCGACGATTTATAGCTCTACCGAATGTCGTAAAACGTCCACCGCGAGATACGCGCGGGGAAGCAGGACCTTTCCGTTCTTAGAATCCTCGATGGGTACAGATTTTTTAACGGAAGATGTACGACGCGTCCTTTACGATGATAAATCTATCACTTACAATTAGAGTGAAGATCGATATTTAAAAATATACATATTAAAAAATTTAATTAAGTACTTGTAATATTTTATTCGATAAAATTTACATAAAAAATTATGTGTAAGATATTTTGTTTGTCCGATAAAGTAGATAACCTTTATAAATATTATGTATGCTAAATAATATGCGATCCATTAAAGAAAAGACGAGACGTGCCTGGTTCTTCCACGCTGATCTCCAATTCTTCTGCGACAGATACGCCTGTGCACTGTGGTAAAAACCGACACAAGCGTATCTACTTTGAATATCGTTAAAAGTTGCCAAGGAAACATCTCTCGAGCTCACTGCGCGCAAAGTTAACCCCCGAAGCACGCAAGGTTACACCCTTTACGCGCTGTATCACAAAGGAGAGCGAGTTGGCAACCCTTATAAGATGGCTCTTTCTTTCTCTCGCAGTCCTCTCTCATTCTTCCGTTAAAATGTACACGTGCGGTCGGCATAGAAGGTATATTTCCCTTGTCGTAAATCTTCTTCGCTTGTTTCTCACGTGCTCTTCAACGATCGGCGCTGAGTTACGTTCGTCGGTATTGCTGATGCTCTTACGGTCGTTTCGGTGTGTTAGGAGCTCGTAAATGTTCAAAATGAAATCCTTTAAAGCGCGGCATATTCATTTTGTACGTGGCAATTTGCATGTAAATCCACTGTGCTCGGACGTAAAGATCATAGGATATCATAATTTTCCACGTCAAAAACGATGACATTTTTCGTACGTCGAGCAATTATACGCTAATTTTCACAATATTGTGAGAAACGTACTTTACTGTCAGTATATCCTACTGTATAATAAACGATCGAACGCTTTAATTAAATATTTCACATGGGTTTTTCGTGGGATATATTAAATCAAAGACTTTATGTTTCTCACGATTATTCTGATCTTTCCGACACTTGGAAACTGCCATCGATTCGCTGATATGTTCAGTCCGTTTGTGTAACGAGATCTACTCTATCTCTTTCATAATGTTCATAACATTTTCTTCGTGCTATACTTTCTATCGATCATGCAAGCATTTAAATATATCCGTATATTCTTGTTTGCGTCTCTCACTTGATTTGTCAAGGCGAGTGCGATTACCGATAGGTCGACGCCGAAAGCATCAGCAATACTGAATGCCCCGGCGAATTTTTGCGAAACAGGTGGTTTTATCCATATAGATCGAGAGAATACAATGTGAGCTCGCGCCGTTCGTGGATCGTGCGATTTGTCTTCGTAGCCAATCCCGTTCGCCTTGGCATGGAAAATGCGCGCGTGCCCTAATAGAGTCCTTTGTTCAAAACCGAACTCAATTGTTACGGCCGGTTATTCAGAGTGGAACAATGTCCAGTCAGCCAGATACCAGTTTGTCTCGAAACGCATGCTGTTGCATCCATCGATCGCGGTATGCGCGATCTTATCTCGCGACCCGAAGCAAAATGCAAATTAAAGTTTCCTCGCATAATTGGTCCTCTTTAAGCACTTATCTAGCTGAGAAACGCGTACGAACGAATGAATTAAGTTTGCCGTCATTTTTATCGAATCGAATATTGACATGAAATATAAATATTGGAACGCTCGGTAATCATAACATTCGTTTTTAGTATATATGTGCGACAAGCCGATCTTATCTCATTCCATCATGTATCCTGATGCCTTTATGGGAACTTTAGGCTGAAGGAGCATCTTTGAGATAATTAAAGTTTTTATGAAAATTTAGATTGAAAGAGCATTTTTGGGACAATTGAAGTAGTTACTTTAAAGTAATTATACGATATATATTTATAGGTTTTTATTTTTATTGTATTTAAATTAACTTAGATTTAAAGTGTAAATTGCTATAGAAAAAACATATTAGAGTGCCAAACACTACAAAAATATAATCGTTACTTCAGAAGAAATTTCTATTTTGCTCGTGTACCTTTGTCATTTACATTTAGCCCAGCGATTCGCGGCGAGGTTACCTGACCCGTTCGCCCACCCGAACTCATCGAATCCCCCTGTTCCACGAAATAAATATAAAAGATCAAAGCAATTCACAGATTTAATGCTCGTGGGTTCGACCCATAAACGAGGTAACTCAGGAATTAAAGTGAGACGGCCATTCTTCTCGTGTTCACGAGAAGCTTTCATATTATGGCCTAAGAGACAACACGCCCACTTGGCGATTATTTGGGAACGATCCAAGTTCCCTCGTAACATCCTACAGCATTCAGATCTACATTATCGAGATTAGTTACAGTAAAGTAAAACTAAAGCCACAAAACGAAAGGAAACGTCTCATCTCTTGATCGGCAAAAAAATTATCAACTCTTTGCTGCTATATCGAAATATACGCACAGACTAATTTATTAGCGAAGTAGTATAATGATATTGTATCTTACAGAATGGAGCGATTTACACGATATGTGGCACGTATACGAATCGAGCTCGAACCGGAAACCCTGGGGAAACCCGTAAATCTCCAAATATGTTCTCTCATTAAAAATTCTTCCAAATTTCTGTCTAAACTGACACATCTATCGCGGACGCGGAACGTTACCTGCAGCTGCTTATGCTATCGATGAAACGGTCATTGACCTGGTGGATGGGTACCCTCGGCCTTAACGAGTTTGCCCCTCAAAAAATGTCAACGAGAGCGCTGTCGTAGTGTCAACGAAGCTGATCGCGAGAGCGGTCATTTGCGCGGCGATTCTCCAAGGGTCCTGCTCCTCCCCTCTTTCGTTTTGCTCTTTGCCGAGGCACGATTCTTTATACCGGCGATCTGGCCCCTGGAATCCCGAGGCATTTATCGGTGGAGTTAATACAGGTGAATAAGAGAGAGACTGCGAACGTTCGTTGTAGTCACCGTTGTCGTAACGAAGCAAACTTCTCTCCTTTCGTCTTCGTCTTTTCTCTTTATCTCTCTCTCTTTTCCTTCCTTCGAACGAATGGTTGGTGTTCCTCCGGTGTTCGGCGAAACACGATGGTTTCTCGACGAAGAGAGGTGATTCCCGATGGGTGGGAGGTCGGTATCATCGAAAGGGGTGACGGGACGGAGGAGAGGCCGAAGGAAGAAGGCAGGGCGGCGGTGGGCCTAATTAGTCAGGGATATATCTGGAATCTCATGGAGGCTGAGTTTTGTAGGCCTCCTTCAGTTTTATGTACGCAGGCGGATTTCTCTCGTGGATTAGCATACAAATCGATTTAAACTCGAGATAAATAGCCACTCACAGGCTCCTCACACGGAGCCGACTTCGGGCATTATCTTGTCCACCGCCGAGATTAACGCTTAATGCTTTATACTTTACAGCCGGGGAGCCTCCCCGCGCTGCCTCCTGCGGGTACCACTATATATACTTAAGTACGTACCTGCGTTTTGTCGTGACACCGTCGAGTGGCTCTTCATCTCTTCCTCTCTCTCTGTCTCTCGTCGCAGTGTCTGCCTCGCGCGTTTCGCGCCAATGTTCTTTCGTTACTACGGCCGGCCGATCGGACAAACTCGTTTCCGATTAATCGAAACGCCGGGTCATCGTTCGGGCAATAACGGCTCGCCGATGCCGATGTGGCGGATCATTTACACTTTACACCCCCGATAGATTTCACGGGAGTAAGTACCTGCAACATCGTGCGCGACACTCTTTACGAGCGCGCGGTAGTAGTACCGTAGCATACTAACGCCGATGAAATTACTCAAAGATGCGCTATTATATATGGTGTTACATGAGTTTACGCTTTGTCACGTCACGCTATATTATCTAGTTACTAATAGTAGACACGCATAACGATTGTATCGTTCAATTAATATGAAGAAGAGAGATCTGCATACATCGGGTAAAATTGGAATTTGCTTATTCTGATATATCGACTTTCTCGAAATATTATACATTCTTTTTATAGCAGTCTTATGCTCGCTTCAGCAGCGTTACAGCACCTAATCGCCGTGGCAACCTAAATGGTTACGTTAGCATTTTATCCGGTGCCTTAACGATCGCATCCTCTCCCCGTAAGCGGAAATACAATATTGGCACTTCATGCGCAGAAATAATTTTTGCGTGTTTATAATGAATACGGTGTCATACGATCATATAACGCGGTTATGCGTTCCAAGAGCATCTACTATTTCGGAACACAACAACAGCACTTTATATTATTGTCCATCATGACGTGTTTATTGCTCGGCCGGCCGAAATCACATCAATTTTATGATTACGTTAAAATGTTCGATTTATTTAGCCTTAAGTAACGATGAAATATTCGTCAAGTATGATGCGAGCGATGCCATTGATATCACCGTTTGAAGAGGAACGAGTTTTGATGCCGCATCCGATTTCTCCGGGATGCACGAGGTTCGTTGTGTTCTAGCAGAATATTTCGATTATTCATGACGACTGAAAGTTTCGAATAGCGAACGTCATTCGAATAGTTATTAACGAGCTGCGGATACACGTGGAGTTACAGGAATCGAATCCCATTAGCTGTATCGTTGACAGATGCTCGTTATACTTTAGTCTTTTATACCGTTATATCTTCTTATATTTCTGCGAAACTCGTATTTTTTTAATTGGCTGTTGGTTATAAACCGATTCTCTTCTATCACAGTAGAGCTACTATATGTATACATCCTGTCATAAATTTTTTTATGAGATTCACCGAAATATTCTTTATTTTATGCAAATTCACTATTTATTCGATTAAATTGGCATCGATTTTAGTTGGCACCATTTTAAGATTATCATTTTTGAAATTTTTTAACGTCAATTTATCAATATATTTTTGTCCAGTTTATTAGAGATGAGCGCGTATTCTATAAATAATGTTAAAATGCGACATTATATAGGTGACAGTATTTTCTGAGAAAAAGTGATTTGACACGTGAGATATGCCTTTTTGTTGAATTCAGGAATTATCATACTTTAGTTAATTAAGAGAAATTGACGGAAACTGCAAATAGTCTAAAGGCTGTTCAGAGCTGGTGGCGGTATATTCGTGCATTCTATGCTTATCCGCCGTAACGGAGAGGGAAATTATTAAGCAGTTATATCAGTTATATCTAATTGCGTATTTAACGCAAAGAAATTTTCGCTGCGGGATATTACTCGGCATCATATTATATCCATTGTTTATTCATTTTGTTCGTTATCTCGAACAAAGATACAGTCAGCGCAATAGAATGGCGTGCGTTTTTGCTTACCCGCGACTCCTGTTCGTTAGCGTAACGTTCAATTAGCGATTACTTTGTTTGCCGGAATTATTATCTCGCGTGTCCCGACGAAATCATTAACGGTCGACTTTTAGCTCGGCTGCGAGCCGTCGGTTCGCCCCGATTGATCTAACACGCGATCACGTTACAAATACCGGGCCGCGCACGTAATAAATACGAGGCGCTGCAAGCCGGACGGATCGCAACAGCGTATACAACGACTAATGAGTTCGTAATACAAAGATTTCTAATATGGCTCTCGATAGTCGGACTCGGGATAATAATGTCAGGCTGCTACGTCCCCGATTGCTTCATGAAGCGCGCGAGGCAGCCGGAAAGAGAGGCGCAAGTGGGGCACTCTTGAAACGGATGAGCAGGTGAACGGGCGTAAATCAGGGTAGACTCGAGTCGCGGCACGGAAAGGGAGAAGATGGAAGGGGGACCGAAAAGAAAGAGAAAGAGAGAGAAAGGGAGGACAGGAAGAAACGGAAGATAAAGAGGGGGATAAGAGGGAGCTGGCAAGATAGAGCGAGAACGAAAGAGGACGGACAGAAGCGGAGCAGTTCTTGCAACGGCGCGGAGGGAGGGGGGGTAGCAAGATTGGAAGCGTCCGATGCTGGATCGCGACCAGCTGCTGTCACCGACCTGCCTGGTAGACAGCCAGATTATTGCACGGAGCCTCCATGGACCACGGATGTACGCTGACTTTGCTATCTGTCCGTAGCGATAGAGTGGTCGATTTTGAAACATAAAGTGAAAACCACACGTCAGATTTTACGAATAATAATATCTTGGAGAATTGTTATTGAATTATTCGAAGTAACAGAATGCTAAAGATAGTTGGCTCACCCACGAATATATTCGCTCCAATGTGAACGACTAAGATGTCTCGATTATTTGTGGGAGCTGTCCACGGTTTGACACGGCAGTGAAATATAAATATTGTATGTCGCGCTGTTAATAAACTCCCGAAGACATCGTTAAAGTGGCGTGCCGATGTACGCACGCTGCGATTCGCACCTTGTCGATCGAATTGTTGATTGCCACTTGACCTCACGCTATCTCGCATCGCTCCCGCGTGGTGAACGAAACGACATAAAGCAAAGAGAGTTGGTTACTTTCATACAGGACTGAATGATCGAAGGAGGCGCTAGACCGATAGAAACCGTACTGACCAATAAATCTCCCTGCATACATTCCCTGCCGTAATGTGCTCCGCCGCGAGAATTATGCGCAATTGATAAGACACGACGCAAAAGTGTAATTTACGACATCGTTTGCACGCGATGTAATTGACTATAAATGAAATTGTAAAAGAGAGATAGCAGGACTTCGGATGTCGATCCATCTCGAAGTTTATAACAGTTGAACGTCTTGCGTGCAACTTCGTCAGCTTGTAATTTAGCAGCAAACATTTCTTCTGATAGACGCGTGAGATATTTTGTTTGGTATTGGACTAAATTACAATAATATAAAAATGTAGTACACATGCACTCACATACAAAACTTGTGCAATTCTCTTTAAGGGAGTACTTGAAAACTTCCGTTACACATTCGCGAGTTCGATCAGCAGCGCGCTCATTTCGCGTGACGAAGTTTAATTTGGAAATTCCCGCGTGAGAACTCGTTCTTCGAATGTGGGTAATGCGTGACACCGTGGAATCGGTGCTAGGCGGCAAGGTGTTGAAGCTAAAGGGCTCGTATTTTTGTCGCGGCCTGAGCTCGTCGTTGTCGGCGCGGCGAGCCCCTTTTCGGGCACGGTGGCGATAAATCCGTATCTTTATGAAACGCGCCGTCGGACGTTGCTGCCTATAGTGGCTTCTTTTGTTCGGTTAAATGTTCCGTAGCTCCGGGCCGGCTGCTCTCGATCTCTCTTTCGCCTCCATCCGTCGGTCCGGCATGCCTTCCCCTGCCTTTTCTTGTACAGGCATTGTATTTGGGCCGCGCGATCTCTCTCCAACACTTCCATCAATCTCTTTTTCGCGGTACTACATGTTGCTAAAATTAGAATTAATTATTCCCGGGGAAATAACTCTTAAAAAAGAAAGAGATATGACTTTTGGGACAAACGGGTAGCACAGATTTTTAGCACAGATAAAAAATATAATAACGTGACTTTGTTGGAATCGCGATGTCATCAAAGGTTAATATTCGGAGAAAGTGTATATTTTATGCGGCACTTATTGTTAGTAGCCGCGAGAAATCGCGCGTTTATGATCGGAAGCGTCTCCCGAGTGATTTTATAGCTACAGATAAGAACCGCGATTAAATCCGATTCAACGATTCAATTACGAATATTTATGGTTTATTAATTTATTTCTAGGTGAAAGCGAGTGTTATGTAAATAGACTGTTTACGCGTTAATCGAATTAGCCTTATCAATCGAACTTTGTTAATAGATTCTTATTAAGGACGAAATTAAGGCAATATAAGTAAATTTCTATCTCGCGCCCACGGAAAATCGGTTTCAAATCCTTTGTGGAAGCTGTTATCCAGCACTTAGATATTTTGTGTATCCATATAAAGGCCCCTAACGTTCCAATCTTATCGTGACGAGGGACCGCGTGAGTTCGGTCGGAACCCATATAAATTATCGTTACGAATTTCGAAACGCACTCCACCTCCTCCCCTCTCCCCACTCCTTTCTCTATTCTTTTTCCTTTATTCTGAAGCTTGCTGCTGCCCGTTTCTCCAACAATTTGATAGGAATTTAATGCGTCGCGATCATCGTAATAAGGAGACATGGCAAGCGGAGAAGCGGCTCCTAATCAAAGAATTGCGGTAATCATCGAAAATAATGTCCCAACATTTCGTAGACCTTTAAAGCCAACATAGGTGGCTTGGCTTAAGCAACTGAGGCGTGATGGGCAATAAATTGTTGGCACCTACGCGCGAACGTCATGCTCGTGTTTTTTCTTTCTCTTTGTCCTGCTCCGTTAAGACGATTTCCGCTTTATCTTTTTCTTCTCTACTGAGAGATCACCGATTTGAGACACCTTAAAACAATAATGAGGGGGATTGCTCGTTGTTAATGCGTTGCCTTTTTGCACGAGACGTTTTGGATCCGTGACTGATGGAATAAAGTTACGAACGTATAGCGATTAAAGATATACAGACGGATGTATCGTATCGGTGACTGCTTTCGTAAATGGACAATCGTGAAGATATTTCGATCACTGAACGTGAAAATTATTTCGATACAAAATTGAAAAAGAATATGTTAGTCGGAGAAGCGCTCCGTCAATATGTCGCACTCGGATAAAAGTTACTTTTCGGCTAATCATTAAGCACAATGGACATGATGTAACGGTGTAACGTCTTTCGGAATTACTAGAACTATTACGGTATACCTATTATTCTCCCGTTTGCAAAGAAATACATGACAATGTGCGCATATGAATATACATCGAGACGACTTCGAAAAGATATTTCTCGCGCAAAAAATTGCGCAGACTTATTGTATTGTATGTGAAATGTAAATGTCTTAATATCTTAACGTCGCACTGAAACTGACAAAGTTTCATGCAAAAATTGAATTTGAATTGACGAGTTACGTAGCTGAAAATGAATATGTAACTGTCAATGCACATTGCGCTACATTCTTCTATGTTTCATGGAAAACAATGATTGACAGATGTTTTCACGAGCTCATTTTGTAAACTCTATACAAAATAAACGTCTTGAAATGATACACGTGGCGCGATCAATGTAAATCGCGCCACGTGTATCATTTCTGTCATCGTGTATCTACGAGTAGAAACAATATTTCTTAATTGCTTTCTTGAAATATGACAGATGCAACCTAAGATGAGTATTCTGTCAAAGAGACATGACGTGAAAATCACTTTGGATTCCTTTAAATAAGTCTCATCAGTCTAAATAACATTGTATGTTATATAAGTGTTCATATAATTGTAAGGAACAAGTTTTAATTCACTTACTCATTATCTCACTTAAGTTTTAATTTGATTTAATATTTAAAAAAGAACATTGTACACGAAATAACTTGAACGCTGTATTAGACATTGCTATGTGATTAAATTATTTCATCTATTTTTTTACATTTTGCATACAATATTGGAAACAATATTTATTAAATGTTTGTTCTCGTTTGCGGATTATGACAAATAAATACTAGCAATTATCTAAAGTCGTTGTCTGGAAAGGAAAGCAAATATTAGATCCTCGCCGCATTGCCGCCACTCGAGAGACGCAATTATCGGATATTCGTAAAAAGGCAAAAGAAGAGGGCAACAAGACGGCGGTGATGCGACCGATACCGTTAGCGCAGCCTATAATAAAGTAAATAAAGAGTCCGACCGACGACTTGACTCTTCGCTGAGGCGAATCGCATTTTTATTTCCCTCCGTCCGACCAAGAGGGGACGAAAAAGAATCGTTACACCCTCGAACCAGTTCGGAGGCAGCCTGTTGGTTCGCCACTCGTTACGCATTATCATTCTCGATATCATCCGTTGATTATGTAATTGACGGGCAGCAAGCTCTTCGTTCTTCACTAATTCCATGCCACCTGCCGATTCATCATCTCTTGTTGTGCCACCATCTCTTTTTACAAAGTCATTCTTCTTGCATTCTAATCATTAGCAAATATAGAATATGAGATAAAATCGTTTATGAGCATTTTAGATATATCAAGACTAACAAGGTTTAAGACTTTAATTCTTTACCTTGTTTTTCATCTTTTAATATACTTAAACGTTCTTGTATTTATAAAATCTATAGTTATAGAATTTCAAAGTTTTGTAAGAAAATGGAAAAGATGTATAAATTTTTTCTATTAATTGCAAAGTTATTAAAAATGAGCAAAGAAATCAGTAAAACCATTAATTAATAATGTTATACAACTTTCTTTAATCGTTTAAATATTGACTTCTCGAAAGAAAAATTATAATGTTATATCGTCGATAAAACTGATGCATAACAAACTAATTTTTATATCCTTCCCATTTTCTTAAAAAAAGGAATCTTCAATAGACTACTCAATCTTACCTGATATCTTGACTTATATTTATACAGCATTATAAAATAGATAATCATTAGATAATTTTTGTGAAATATTAATTTTTTTTATATTTAATTCGATTTAATCAAAAGTTTTACGTAGCAGAGAAAGTGAGATATTTTCGTGTTACATAAGATTTGCTGTTTGAATATTTATCTATTCATTTTTATAATAAATTTGCGACCTGTTTATCACCTGTTTTATTTTGTCGCGTATCATTTTGTGCATTTTTTTCCATTAATAACGAATTAACATTCTGAATAGTAGACTTTTTCTGAAATGTAAAATGCGTAAAACGTAATGATAAGTAACCGAAACATATTATAAAAGTTGTTTATAAATACGCGGGGTTGCTTTTATCAATATATATATATATATATATATATATATATATATATATATATATATATAGTGCAAATTTTGCTTTCTTCAATTTATTCGATAGGTAAAGTGAAACATTTAATCAGTTTTATTATTGCGTTTCTCAATATCAAGTAACATTTTCATTTCGTGCAAAAAATAGGCCGCTTCTAGTATAGAAATTAACATATTAATTAAACTTGCTTTATCAAATGCAATTACTGTGAAACAGTCTCCATAATTCGATAGCTCGAATTTATAAAAAGGCAAAAACGCGTGACATTTATTATAAACATTATATCACTTGACATTTCCGGTGAAAACGTACAAGATAGAAATTATTATTGCACAGTCTGAAAAAAAGCAGCAATTATAAGATCTTTTTCGTCTTGCGCTGGCAACTTTGATACTATTAAGTATCTGCAATGGAACATAACGGGAACTAAACATTCAACCACAGTCTATTAGTCAGGAAATTTAGACATAAACGATTTATTTCATTATATAAAATATATGCATAAATTGGAATCTGAGGAAAATAGTAGGTCGACCATTTAATTTCACCAAGTATTTCCAGGATTAGATCTAATCACTTTTATTGGAGATGATGTTCAGTCATGCGATTTTCCGTTGTGACACGTATATATTATAATTTACTTCACCGGCCATTCGACCGGGACTCTTGTCGGCATTTGCGTATTTTAATCGCGCATGCACGCGACTGGAAAGGGTTGCGGACATAGAAGGCCATACTCGTCGCTTGACGCACGACAGTTTCTCCGCCCAATTATCATTGAGCCGCGACACCTGTAGCGAGCTGGGTCTGCGCCGCGCCGCCTTTCTATCAAGCTGGACAGAAGCCGCGCATTAATGTCCTCACACCCGGCAGGGCATTGTTCTCGTTAAATAGGGCGAGCGACTCGTACGCCGCGAGCTGCGATAATCACTGGCGCGGCGGTGCCGGCGGGTGCATCTGCATACAAGTCAGTAATGCGAGCGAGCGAGCGAGCGAGTGAACGAACGAACGAGTGGAGCGGAGCGTCCGGTGACAACGGGTAAGGGGATCAGTCCGTAAATGTAAACTTGAACGAGCGCCGCAAAAAGCGCGCGACTTCTACGTCGGGCGAAGGGCCGTTTGTCTGGCTAGAGGCCGGAACGAGCGGAGGCTCGGCTCTTCTCCCTCGCCTCGAGCCGGTGCATGCTCTTGTGCTCCGTTCCCAATGCTCTTCTCTGCCGTTTGTGTAGTATCTTCCTCTCCTCGCCTCCCGCTTCGTCCCTCCTTCTTGTGCTCCTCTTCTTCCGTCTCCGCGCTCATCGCTCCCCCTGCCACCCTCGCTAACCATTGCATCTCCGTCGTTCTATCTCTCTTGCCTGTTTCGTTTCTTGTGCCGCTCATCTCCATTCCGTCCACGCTGTTCACCCTTTTTCTCGCGGCATGGCAGCCGCCGCAATCCCGGAAAATGCGCTCGCGCGCGCGCCTCTGAACCGCTTCGCTCGTTCGCTTAGCCACGGCCGACGAGACTTTCTCCGCGGCGAAACGTTCGTTTCGAGAGCACCTGTTTAGGGGATACCGTGACGATGCAGAGAAGGTTTCTATATAGAAGCATACGAAAAGCGTTCCTCTCGGAAATTCGGGACTGCACAAACGTGCAAACAAAAATGAAATTATACATGTAATATGTAGTACTTTTATTTCTTAGAAACAAAATACATATAAAAAAATTAGACTGTACTTCTTCATATTAAACATAATGTGTTTCTGAAACTGAAATATTCTTGAGTACCGTTTGAATGGTTTTTCGAACCTCATTTCTTAAGCACGCGTGAATAATTAGCTCGGATAAGAAACGAGCATGTTGTCAGTCTTTTCTCTTTACACGCTTTATTAACTCTCTAGTCTAGACGTACGAAGGATACGAACAGAAGAGCTATTGTGCGCGTTGTTCGGCATTCATCTTGTAAGCTTTTGCGACTGGGCATATGCTCGTCGGCGTCGGTATGATTTCGTTTTTAACTTGTAATTATGCGGTACACGTAGAGAATAGTATTGTTACGATCCGCTGAAGCTAGTGTGTCAAATCTGCTACCTATCCCACAGATTCTTTCTGTCCGTAATACCGCTATGTAGAATGTAAATTATGAAATACCGTAGTGCGATATAAGACATGTAATTAATTATATTCGAGTAGCAGCTACATTCTCGGAACTTATCAAGTATATTTTACAACATAGTCGATATCTAGAGTTTAGTTACATCTTCGCCTTTATTCAGACTTTAAGTATAATCGATTGATAATTTTGACGACATCGATCAATCCTGCCGCTATCAGACCACCTAACGTGATCTAATATCATTCCTCGTTTATGATGTATCTCGCGTTTCTTTCCTCCACTTCCCCTTTTCCGTTCTTTCCTTCTTCTCGCCGCTATCCTCCTCCATTTTTCGCGTTGTGCTTCTTCCGGCGAGAAGGCAGCAAAAGGCAGCGATGCAGTCGGTGGAGGAAGAGCATTCGGTGAATTGAATTATTTAAAGCCCGCGCAAGAACAGGCGTCTTTTATGAGTGGCTCCACACAATGCCGGCTTTGTGCCTCTCGGATACACGTGTTGCGTGCGCGCGTTCATGTACGCGGCGCGGCCACGTCGCCCGGCATGAATGTGCTAATAATGAAGGTAAATTTGTTCCGAGGAGTCATTAATTAAAGTATTTTGTAACAAGGCGACGTCCGCCGCCACACCGTCGCGGCTTCTCCGCCCGCAATGTCGGGCTTTCTTTCCACCCTACACGTTACATAACGCACGGGGTGGTTCAGAATTATTACTTGTAGGGACCAGAGATACTGCATTTGAAGCTTTCTATACATAGAAATCAACGAATGGCCCTCTCAAACTTATTACAGTAAAACTTATTATACAGAAAGTAAGAACACAATTGATAATATTTCTTTAGAAGAGAGATTACTCATTAGTGCTTGTTTAAAAATTATAAAAAGGAAGATGGTAACTCTGACGCATTCTATATCTGTGTATTATGGACCCGCCGTCCATGTGTCGCGTGTATGTGTGGTGTGTGTGTGTCGCGCGAGAACGCGAATAGAGGATAGAAGAGTCGGTAGCAAGAACGGTACGTATAAATAAAGGTGGCGATCATAGAATTGCTAATGTTCCAAAGAGAGGGAGAGAGAGGGAGAGAGAGAGAGAGGGAGAGAGAGAGAGAGAGATATTATTCTTTTCAAAAGATGACAGGGCGTAGAACTTGGCGCAAGATTTTTCAGCAGGTTGCGAGAGATTGGGGGGTGGGGAGTTGAAAAAGACGGTAAGGGTGACGGAAGGACCGCAACGATGGATGATGCTGGTGGTGGAATGGCCAACCTCTCGTATCTCTTCTCTTTGCACGGACTTCACGGTTCCGTGTGTACAAGTCCGCGCAAGCGGGCTCTCGCACCCGCCATACTTATATATTACTTGTCGAGACGCGACGCATGTACATACACACCGAAATCGCATACACACATGCGTGCACGGGCAACGCACAAACGAGCGGGTTTGCGTGAATACGTATACATTATGTGTCTATACAAAACAAGCGGCCACCAGTAATTCAAAGGCCCCCATTCAAGACTCCGTCTCTATTCTTGCTCTCGCGTTTGTAAACCATTTCATTTGCCCCTCACCGGAGCGTATACTAATAACTAATAAGGAACTGCTCCCGGACTTTTAAACGCCAACAACGTGGCGTGGCATTGCCTTCATTATACGGGAAACTAGCGCGCGCGGCCAGCAGCAGTGGCTTTGATATTGTCTCGACTGATTCGGAAAACGATGGACAATAAGCGTAGTAAGCTGATTCAGGGTATAAAACGTTATCCATCTGTCGCGCGATGTTTTATCCGTTTCCGACCGAATAGCGAAAGAAGAGCAACGAATTAAGCTATCAAATGTGAATGAATTAATCATCTGTGCGGAGAAAAACTGCTTTGTAGCATAATTCAAATATTGATCCACGGTTTCTTATCAAATAAAGTCTATTCTGCTCAGCTTATTACGCTTTTCTATATTGTTTTGCCTTGTTCAATCGTTCTGTAAGCTGTGAATGTATTTCAGCACATTTAAAAATTTTAATGATACCCGTTGGTTGTTTTTATTTCGCTTTTTTAAACTAAAAATCGTTTTTTTACTAATAGATTGCATACATCTTTTTTCACGGACTTAACTTCTTTCATTTCTTTCATCTAGACTTATAATACGTCATAATTTGTATTTGTCAATTATGCAGGATTTTTTTTATTGCTGCTAGTTTAATAAGAATTTTTCTGGACCAATAACATAGTTATAATAATCGATGTAAAAATATGGCATAAAAAAGAAAAAACACTGATAATTTTTTTATTTATGTAAGGTAGGTGTTTGTGTAAGAAAAATGAGTCAATCTTTATTTATTTGTTTATGATACATTTGTATATTATAAATGATACTTATCGCTTAAGACGATCTATCATTAGCGCTATTAAGGCATATCCTTCGCAAAACATACGAAAACTCTAACATATTACTGATGTTTTATTCATAAAACTATCCACACTCTACTGGTTATATCGCATTAAATAAATATATTCGTTTAATGAACTTTAAGATAAAGTTTTAATAAGCTAACATATCTAATTTCTTTTTCACAATTATTATTGTATTTGCTAGCCTAATTAACAAAATTATAATGCGCAATATTAGTTATCCACTTGGAATGTTGATAAATATTTATATTTTATTAAGATTTTGATAATTGACCATTGGAAACGTGATTTACCTATATTACCTACGTACATTGTTAAATTTATATTTTTTAATCGCGCATTTTATATTATTATACATATTTTACTACATATATTAAAAATTATATTATAATAAGAATAGTGAAAAAAATTTAATTTAAGCATTCTTAAAATTAAGATTGAAGGAACTGACGATTTTTTTTAAACTGATAAATTAATAACAAGTCATAATTATTTTCTTTTCGCGATAGTTGGCTTCTGAAACTTCTGTGATCTATTTAAGAAGAAATATTGAGAAGATGTATGTATAACGAGAGTGGACATGAAAAAGAGCTTAATATGCAATTACAGCCATACCGTTTGTTCTTATCGTTATCAAAGATGGAAGAAGGATTACGTGTCTACCCTAGACGACGTCACGATGGTGGAATCAAGTACCATGTTTCGTTTTTGCGTTGGTAGATAGCGAGTATACATTTATACCTCATCGTAAGCGAGACCATGGGCATCGTAAATGTGAAGTACGCGCGAAGTCACGCTGGTATGCGAGTTACGTCACCTGCGACGCCATCACGTGAAGACACACTCGGGGATCGGACCGAGGTGTCCTTGGTGGACACCTGTCGGGACGCCCCGTCGTCGATGGGACGATTATCGAATGACGAAAGCGAGCACGAGCGCAGTTACGAAGGCGGGATTGGAGGAGTCGATGGAACGGAGGTGAGAGGGCAAGGGGAGAAAAACACCCTCTTGCACTCGAAGGTCGATGAAATTTCAGCCTCGGCTGAGAGATCGGCCGGTAAATTGACGAAGGGCGAATGCGCCAGAGGCTCTCTTTCTCTCTCTTTCTCTCTGTCCCCAACCCCCCTGCCGCTAATCCACCCCTGTTCCTCCGTCTGCCTCCCCGCGGGACGCAGTAAGCCTCCGACCGACTAGATTGACGTCAGACAGAGGAAACAGCCCCGCGCCTAGTGATTGTCATTTTCCGGCCAGCATCCGGACTGCATGCTTTTTCTCCGTTTGCGCTCTTTTCCTCCGCGCCTGCTCGTAATTATTTTTTACGATTAAGTGCGCCGCCGTCTGCATGTATGCCCGTTTCGGAACTGGTACTGATTGCCATCCCGCCGTAGAGTGTCCTCAGCCAAAGCTTCGGAATTGTCCCGAGCTCGAGTTCGATTTGTTTTTTTCCTTTTTTTGTTTCAAGGCGATTCAATCGATTGCTGGATCGTATAAACAGTCAAAGAGGCACATTCTCGTTGCACTGCATTTCGGCATTTTGATCGCTTTTTCTGAGACAATCTATAGTTAGCAAAATTTAATTACCCATCAAAGCGATGAAGTAAGCTGTCTCTTTTCTTTTGGTCATGGATTTCTATTTGCTAGAAGATAAATTCACCGAAGATTTTTTAGGATACTAAAAATACATTTCGTTATAATCTGAGTGCGGTCTGGCAAAGATTTCTGTTGCGGAAGAAAGAATGATCTTCTCGGCCGAGCGTTTGTTTTTTGTGGTAAAGGGAGCAAGCGGTGATCTCAATGGAGGCTCGACTCCATAAATAACCCTCGCAACAAGGATTAGCTCCCCTTTCGTCCGGTTCATTGTAAATTAATTACCTGGAAATGAGAAATCTCCGGTATACATTTTTCTTGGCAGCAGACGCATTCAGCGGGAGATAAAAGCCACTCTTTGAGCCACGGCCTGATCGTTTTTTCATCGATATATCGCGGAGCATTGCCGTTTTCTAAACCTGAAACCGTAAGACCAGCGCGTTTCTAGCGTTGTTGACACGAGATGCACATGTGTTAGGATAAATTGGTACCTTCACGCGGCACAAATAGCACTTCAAAGTCCACAAACCTTTGCCATCAAATGGACCTACGAATTTATGTCTCTGATTGAATCAATACAACGGCAGATACATCATTTCTAACATTAGTCGGAATTTATATCACCCGTCTGGCGATGAAGATTTTTAAACTTCTGCTGTTTATGTGCATTTAGCAAAGTCAATATTAGATGGAGTCTACGAACATCGATAAGAGAAATGGCGAAGAAAGCATGTATGTGAATTGTTCTTTCGTGGATGGGTCGCGACGAAAATTCGCAAGGTTCTACTAATTGAATTAGAAAACAATTGTTACTCGTTATATACGATGTGTACACGTTACACGGACGCATATAGACAATTGCGGAGAAGCCTTGCGCGTTTCAACGCATATCGGCGCCTACGCAACTGCGCGCGGCCATGGTGGAATTTTCACCTGCTCAAACACTGCCCGGGCCGTCAAGCTCGCCGTGTCATTGTATTTGCATTATTATGTTAATCACAACGTACGGCAGTAACAATACGTCAACCTCGATTTAGGAAGCGACTCGAAAAGGAACATATAGCTGAACAAATATTAACTGAGCAAATCATTAGTTTCCTCCTCACCTCCTCCTTTATGTCGGACGGCGTTTGTTCGAGGAGTCTTGAGGCATATACGCGTCGCGTCGAGCAATACATCGATTTCAAGAGACTCGCGAAGTAGCTAGCCCCATAATTTGCAAACTGACAATGAGCTTAGCTCAATGCGGATGCCACGAAATGCCACCGACGAAACCGCGAATAATCCACAGGGAACGATTACGCAACCGTGTAATTTACAAATTTTTATTCTTGTCTGCCTGTCAAATATATTCAATGTATAAAAATGAAAAATTTGTAATACCGAAATGATAAAACATTGAGGAGAATATTATACTTTAATTTGTTTTTGCCTATTTTATTGTTGTTTAAATTTTATTTATATATAATATATATAAAATCAAGATTAAAAAAAAAGAAATCTGGAGCAAGTTTATTAAAAATCTAGATTCAAAAATAGTAATAAAATTTACCGCGTACACATACATTTTTAACATGTAACAAATATAGATAACCGAAGATATTTACCTGTGCATAGCGGAAAACCACAATTGCACGAATAAACAAGGACTATTAGAGCGGCATTTTCTTGCGCTTGAACAAATCGCGCATAACCAGAACACCGCGGTACAATTAAACGAGGCGAAGTAGAGTCGAACGGAAACAAGAACGTCGCATCCAACGGCGAAATGGTCCTCGACGGACTAATGATGGCGCGTGGCACGCGTCGTCTGTATGCCGCTAAAAAAAACGATATCGATCGTCAATCCGCCGATGCGAAACGTGCTTGAGAGACTCGTGGCGCTAATCACGTTAGCATAGCGCCGCTGGTCGAAAGCGACCGAATGGAGGAGTCGAAAAGTGTGCTCGGCGGTGGCCACTCGTCGACGTGCAAAAGCCACCCCCCCAATACAATATTCGTCGCGAATCTACGATACGCGAGTTCCCATCAACGAGGAGAATTGGCTCTACTGTGAAACAAATAAATCTGTTGATTCGGACCGCGAGTTTGATAAAGCTATTTATACCCGTACTTTTTATGGAAGTGAAAAAGAGAGAGTTTATTCGATAAACAAAGTATGTAGCGATTTTCATTTTATTAAAAAAATATTTTTGTGCATGTATCTATAAAATAGTTTTGTTGACATTATGTCATGTTTTAAATGCATACAAACTTCAAGACATAAACGAGGTATTTTAATCTTTGTATAGAGATCAATCTTGACGACACTCTTGACTGGTGGACTCTCGGACCGTCGCCGTCGTTTGCCATTCCGACTATTCGTCTGTTCCTCACAAATAACCCCCTTCTATCTCCGTTCGTCCCGCTGTGACGTGTAATGCAATTACGATTGTTGTTTGAATGAACAATCAAGCGCCCTCGAGGCGCGCCTCCAATCATTCAATTTCTGTTCAATCGACTTCTCTACTCTTATACGCGCGCTCGCGCATGGCAGCCAGTTCCCGCGACCCCTTCTTCTTTCTCTTGAGAATCATCCAGAAAGAGAAGAGAAGAAAGAGAGAGAAAGTAGCAAAAAGGGGGTTGACACATCGAAGGATAAAGAGGGAGTGGGCGAACGTACACGGTCGCGGAGGGGGGGGGGACCATGCGCGGACCCGCGATTATTGTCGCTTTCCCGACTGACAAAGTAACTGCGCCGGAATACTTCTTATTTCCTGCCGCTGACAGGGCGCGTATTACGAGAAAAGAAAGCTAATAACAGCCACCGCGCCGCCGCCGCCGCCTCGTCGTTCGGCTACCTGCATTGACGGGCGCGCCTCGCAGACCCGTCCCGGGTTACATCGCCGCCCCCCGATCCCTCGTCCCCCTGACCCTCGCTATTGATTTGTGCTGGTGGAATCGGGTACGCGCGCGTGTGTAGCAGAGACAGGCCTGTGAAACCCGGTTATTAGTTCCCTGCGGGAGAGCGGATCTCTTCTCCTTCTTTCTCTCTTTCTCTCCCCCCTCTTTCTCGCTCACTCATTCTTCTCGATTTCTGAAGGTACCGTACGAAACTCCTCGATTGAAGAGAGGAAGATGGGAAGAACCGCAGAGAAGGAGAGGTCGAGAGGCCGTCTATTATTTCATCCGTGACGTCATTGCCGCAAGCATTTGCTCGATGTTAACGTGAACGTGACGTCGCAAGTCGTCGATGGGCTGTTTTACGCGGTGGTGCTGATACCAGCCGCGGGGGAACGCGCGATTAACGAGCTTGGCTTGTCGTAAAGGGCTCTCGCGATCATAATACGTTGCTCATCCTGGTCATATCCCGATGAAACGCGGATATTTATAGGTATGATGAATGAAACGATAAATCCCATAAACTTATACAAATTAATCGAACAACCGCAAACACGAATGGTCGAATTCTCGCTTATTTATAATAATTTTTTGTGATCCAATATGCGAATATTAAATGTTATATTTTCATTTTAATATTGTCGATAATTTTATTGTCGAAGATCGAAAGATGATCATCGTGTCGAGGCGAAATCTTGGCCCGATTTGACGCCGTCGATTTCTTTTCCGGATTCCGAGATTTATGCAGACTTTGAGATACGCCGTTAATATCCGTGCCAATAAATCGACGCGAAACCTGGCAAACCTGTTTCAATCGTGCCCGCTTTGGGTTTTTATGTCGCAATTTAAATGATTAAAAGAAGAACTACATAGCATAATCATTGTTCGAAATCACCATCACTATGTATATAAACCCTTTTTCTGTTGTGCTCTATTCTCACTTTATATCTTACGTCTATAATTTGTGTCTCTTTAAATTTCTAGTAGACGTAGCGATCATAAAATGCTAATAATGTTGCTTTAATAGTATCGTTTCCACTTCGCGCAAAATTACGCCATAAACCCCTACATTTCACGAGTTCTACTGTACTTTCACGATATCATTAATACACTTACGAGCGTATTATAGGCCCCGGGCTGAGGGCCTGAAATATAACGAGAAATAAAAATGAGATGCAAGAAGCGACTCTCGCGAGGGACACACCGTGTGTATCGCCTTAAAGAAACAAATTCTCGTTCGTGCGAGGTGCAAAGTGTAACGGGTCAATTATCGTGTTTACACGGGGAGTACAGTAACCGGCGATTTCTCGGAGTACAAATACCGGTAACTTAGTTGAGGCTGCGCTCACGTTCGGATCTAGAGCGGAGACGACTCAACGGAGGGAGAGGCGGGGGAAAACACCGTGATACTGGAGGAGAAGAGAATGGGCGAGGGACGATAAGTCAGAGAAGAGAGGAAGAGAGATCAGCGATGAGCCTACAAATGTGTGTACGTATCCGTGTATACGTGAATACCAGCGTGTACGTATAGTGATCGGCGGTGAGGGGGGCAGCCGGCGGCGAGGGGGCGGAAGGGGGCGAATGGGTGAACGGGTGAACGGCCTGCCGCGTCCTTGCGAGCCACCTGACCACACCGGCCGTGCCGCCACCACTCGGCCTCTCCAGCATCCTTCCAGCAGCTCGGACTTGCCTTCCAACCGGCAAACCACTCGTCCACTGAACTACCTGACCGATCGCATACATTCGCGGTTCCTCCGCGCCGATTCCCGCGTGTACTCCGATTGTTCTCCGGCCATTCGTTATTCGAAAACGCTAAAAGTGATCGATGGCGCGAATGCAGGTCTCGTCACCTAACTTGATAGCAAGCTTTGAAGTTTCACGACACTACTTATAACGATTCGACATCTATTTTCTTATCTGTTTTTTTAATTTTTACATAATTCTCTGAGGCATTTACATAAATGTACATATCGTAATTATCATATTAATTTAATGTATGTATTATATTAATCTGAAAAGAGAATTTATGGTTTGCAATGGGACAACTATATATTACATTTATAAATTATATCCTTACATTCATATATAAATGCGTGTAACAATAACAATAAATTTTTTATGCCAGTAAAATAGTAAATGGTAATATATCAAAGAATAGTAAATGTTTAACATATTTTAGAATATGTTAGAGGCAATAATATATTCGCTACGCGTGGGCGAAGGACCCAATTATAATTTTACGTCGGTTTCAGGTACCTGTTCCATGCAAAAGTCCTGCGTCCAAAAGTGGTTGTCTTTATGTTGCATGCTTCCTTATTTCCAGAAAACGCCTACGCGCTATTAGCATATTACCGCGATATCTTACCTTTCTGGAGAACTGTCCGCTTTAATATAACTTGTCTACTTACGCATAACATGTACGGCACAATACATACGTGCTCTTGTATCATGCATGGTTGTATCGATTGATCATTCGGCATTTATTCGCATATATTGATTGTTTTGTTCGAGCCTTTCCTAATGAATCGCTATTTACAAAACGCGCATTATTCTACCTATCTTTGCGACTGATCTATGACGCGAAGCGATTTCTACATCTTACTTTACTATGCACTATCTAATCCAGTATTAAGTTCCTGCTTATCTCAATTACCGGTTTTAATTGCTCTGCAGTTTATTGCGACATACACATCTCTCCATGTACCCTTATATACGTGATCATTCAACAATACAACGTTGCGTAAATGTGCACTTAAAACGAGTATAATTTTTTTACGTTATGTAATATATTATGCCGTAGCATTCCGTTCTTTTCGTTCCTACCGAATGATATCAATCCCGATTTATTCTAAAGATATCATTGGTGCCATTGGCACTAAAGTCGCGCTAAATAATCTCCATTGCAAACTATGGCGACTTGGATCGCCACTGACAAATATATAGTCGTGAAACGAAAGCGAAATCGGTACTTTCGATCGCGATATGTGCGCTTGATGCTTCATAACGACCGCGCTCATAAAGAAGAAACGATCCACGGCGGTGTACCACCGTCGATGATTTGTTGCGCCTTCCTGGCACGGCGAGGAATAAACTGGAACGCGCGCGGCGTTTATATACCGGCGGCACGACGTCCCCCTGGCACATCGAACTCTCATTATTGCTAGATGCTTCCATCACAAACTTCCGTGCCGTGCGCGTCTCTATCCGTCCATTTGCGCGTAATCCAAACTGATTTTATGTACTCTCTCGAAGCGTTCCGTATGCCGTTGACTCCAATCTTCTCACCCTTGAGCTCTGACGCTCTAGTACCACTTTCTTACCCGGTCGAAAGTGGCTATTTAGCGTCTTTATGGCTTCTCACTGCCTAGAAACCGTAGTACGCCCGCGGCTACATCGCTTCACGCTCGCGAATTTATCAACCGCCGTATTAGCGCGGCACGATCCTCTGTATCCGCGTGTATTCTCGTTCGCTGATTATCATATATATTTTTTCACTTATTATCTATTGCATATTTCTCTACATAATTTGATGCTCGTGCGATACATTCGTTTGACAAAATACAAAAAAATGGAAAAGGAAATGTATCATCTTTGGAAGTAGAGAAATTAAGTCACAGTTCTATTGTTATGTAATTTTGTATTGATCTGCAATAAGTGAATTGCATTTTGTTTGATTTTCGAAGAAAATTAATTCGCGTTACGATTTAGCAACGTCACGATCGCGCGGACATCGTTTTTACTTCACGGATGGTTGAAACTCGGCTGAACGATTACATGCTTCACGGTGGTATCCTGTCGAAGCATGTAACCACTATTGGTTCGACAGAGACTGTAGGTTACGGAAAGATCCTCAGGGCTAATGATCCATCACCTCCTGATTCTAAAGTCCGAAGTGGCTACTTAACGACTTTACGGCTGCTTGCTACCCAGGAACGCCCACACGTGCCACAGGTAAACCTCGCCGACGCGCCTGCGAATTGATCAACCGGTCTATTGATAGAGCGGGGCGCTACCTGCGATCTTCCGGAATGAAAAACGATATGATTCTACCAGTTTTCGAGAAAGGTGTGCCTAATAGCCAACGACTTCCGTTCGCTAAATCGAATGATGAAATCTTTTTATTATTCTTATCGAACTTTTATGCGTAAAATAAAATTTTAATTCTTTTTGAAAGTTATTTTAATACAAGAAATCTGTTTTCTAAAATTAAATATAATATGAACAAATATTATTCTCAATTACAATATGTGTTAATAATATAAACAACTGAATAAAAGTCTGTTATAATTAGTAGGTTTTGAGACACTAATCGTGTTCACTTAAATACTTGACGTGACAAAGAGTTGACGTCATTTTACTACATATGCAAAATAAAAAGAGTTGGAGGGATATTTCATTAAAAAATTGCTGCTTAATAAAACATTATTTCATCTAGCTATGATATTTTACTATAATTGTACTATATATCTAATGAAATGACATCAAACATTTGTCAGATACTTAGTTGATTTTTACGCGGTTATAAATTACAAAAGAGGAAGAGAGAAGAATGTTTAGTGGACATTATATTTTCTCAAGACGATTCATTTAACATCGTCGGATTCCATGCGACTGCAGGAATGCCGGCGTTTCAAGTCTAAAACGTTAAACCATAGAAGGTGCATGGGAGAGAAAGACAGAGAAGGAGAACAGCGAAATGGAGAAGAAAAAGACAATGACGTAGTACCTACCTTCGTAGGAATCTCGTGTCATCTACCAGGTTCTTCTCTCCTCCTACCTCTGAATCATCGTTCTTTGTCTTCTCCCAGGATCTTTCGTATCCGTGGGTAACCAACCGCAAATCGCCAATCCTTCGACCCCGATATAACGAATTCTAGATAGTGTTTAACGGGACGTCTTCTTTTTTGTCATTATTTGAATGGAAGCTATTATGACGCTTTAATGACCTCCTTATATATTCACGTTCGAAGTTATCGCATATATTTTCGAAATTTTACGCAGGTATAATAATTGTCTAACAATATTACGGAAAATAAAAATTGTTGCAATATAAGTGTTTTGATTATCTATCTTTAATCTTTTGTTCGTAATGAAGTGATTTAAGATTGAAATCGAGAGAGAAATCGATCAACGCTACATTTTATTTATTTTCTTTTACTCTTTCAATTATGAACTTTATTACATTTACTCTCTTTACTTTTTGTACAGATGGATGGGATGGTTAATAGTTCTATCTTATCGTGTTTTCTGTCTATTAACTTAAGTGACTTAAGAATATACGCCTATGCATTGTTATCTCTTGTTATCTTGCAACCATGCATTTTTGAAATTTATTTTTTGTCTTCTTCGCTTTGAACAATCCCGATCCGTTCAAGTTGTGTAACATTAAACCGGAATTCGCTGATTTATGGCCAACAAAACGCTGGCACGTGTCTCATACCGAGTCTTCTAGTTTTCATCCAATAAATATATTATATCATGAAGATCGTACAATAAAATAATTAAAATTGATATAAAAAGTGCGCATGATACAAATAACTTGATGCAGAATTTAATTCTGCAACGACGGTGAAATTTGATTATCGCTATCCTTCAACGTCAGTGACTATTCCGTGTGATCGGATCAGAAATTTAACAAGGTTTGAGAACCAGTTGTAACAATCCGCACGAGTGATAAAAGTAGAAATAATAGATAATATGTGAGAACGTTAGAGGATGTAATTCTAAATGTGTTACACGCGAATGTTTGTCAAAGGTTAAACGGCGCGGAATGACGTTTCGCATTATTCGTCAAGCTGACCAAGATTCTTTCTTGTCCGCAGGATCGTGCGCTTCCTGATGTTCGCCATAATTGTACGACGGTGGACGGGGTCGATACGGCCGTAAACCCGATCAGCTGGAAGGAGATTCGAACCCGGTGAGTCAAACGGCACCTGCTTATTGTGCTTATTCATTCGGGACGCGGCTATTCGCCCGTGTACAATGTGACTTAATGGAACCCATAAAGACCTTTAACATTACTATGAAATCTATCGCCGCAGTCTGACTACAAACCAATGAGACTTATCGGCGATGCTTCCCCTAGCGATATACCTCCGTGTAGCATGTTCGCGAATATGACACGTATCCATTATACCGAGCCGTTGCGCCTGCATATAGTTACAAGCGTATTTCAATTGAAATCATGTTAACGTAATCATATAATGGCATTTTTTAACTTTATAAATCCGCACTTCCTGTTACACTCATCAAATGGATTCTAGAATCCACAATATTTTTTACCCGTCTACTTCTCTCAGTTTTTATCTAGCAGAAATGAGATTGATATCTTTTTATTGAAGTATTAGGACAATAATTTTCGTTCCGTGAAAGGAATTGTCATGCTAGGAACCTATGATATCTCACTTCTCTTTACTGATATGCTATCGAAATAATTTATATTTCGCTCGTAAATATGACTCAAGATTGGCTTTTGCGGCAATTGATTCCTTCGAATCGTTCGTTTGACAATACGAACGTGTATGATTTTACTCAAGATGATCAGCGCGAAAAATAGGATTTGCTTAGAGTCGCGCACGTGACGGCATAATGACAAGGGAGAAAAATACACGCCGTATACTTGACTACTTGATGTTCGGTCCAAGTATTTACACACAGGCACGCGCGGATAATTACGGACGGCGGGACACGGTTTTACAATAAGTCAATTCGTTTTCAAGCTGCGTAAGAACGGCCTAACGCCTAAAAAAGACCCCGGGCTGGATATAGTTATTGCGGCTGTACACATGAACAGGTCGATCCGGTCGAGTGGGATCAAAAGAGAGACGAAGAACGAAAGATGGAAGGAGAAAGTAAAGAAGAATGGACGAGCAAGAAGGGAGAGATTTTCGCGATGGAAACAGGAAGGGGAAAAGGGGGCGCAGAAACGAAGTACACGTATATGACGGCATCGAGCGGCGATAAATACATGAAAGAGAGGAAGAGAGCAGCGAGGCACGAAGAGCGAGAAAAAGAGAGAGAGAGAAAAAGAGATGAGGATGTACAATAATCGAACGCACTCGCAACGCAGTTGTTTGCAAAAGAGCGATATCTAATCGGCGAAATACTCGTCGAAAAGTAAACCCAAGAACAGGGTGGAGCACGCATATATCGTTTCTCCTCGTCGCTCACGGATAGTTTCATCCGTTCGTCTCTCGCTCGTTCGTGAACGGGTTATGCGCGCCGGAGAGCCTCTCCTGGCGGCAATACCTGCCGCGCGCGGTGCACAGCACGCCCCGTTCGGACCGTGTGGACCCATTTGGTGGTATCTATATACTCATGTATGTGCCCGCACACATGTACGCGTCTTCGGTGTGCGCACATACACGGTAAGGTGCACGCGAACGCGCGTACGCACACTCGCGCACTACGCGCCGGCAAACATGTATTGCCGTATATACTACCACCGAGTATTGTATAATGCAGCCATTGATGGCCGTCCTCTCTTTCACGCACGCGATCTGTTGCAGTCGCTGCAACCCGTGTCCGGTGACAGCCTCCAGTGTCCAGTCTCCCTCCCGGTGAGTGTCCACAAGATTTATTTTCCCAAGCGATATACGGGGTGTCGTCGTGAAAACGGAAAATCCGGCCTGGCGCCAAATTCATACGCTGGATACGATTACGAGAATAATGATTATCGGACGTTTTCAGGACGGCGATCTAAGCGGAAGTACTATTTTGTGAGGTGTGACTTTGTGGATTGGATATTTCTCGCGTTTTTTATTGCGCGCATTCGAACATTCAGATTCTTATCTATTGTCAGAAATGGAATCGATTGGGTATGTAAAACTATATTAGCGTTTAATTATACGCTTATTATGCTAGCAAAAACAAACCGCAAAGATCCAATTAATAATTCCTAATTGTTAGTTATACATAGTATACTGTGTCATTATTGTCATTTCTATTAATGAAATCTTTTTAATTTATAAGAAACATTTTAATTAAAACTTGATTTACGGTTTAATTATCAGATAAATTTGAAAATTTTGATAAATAGACAATAGATAATTTAATTCTTAATCACTGCTAAATTTTATGTATTCGGCTTTATTTTATATATATTTAATTCTGCATTCGACGACAAAGATATACATAATATTTGGAAGTTGCTAAATTGCACTAAAATGGCCTAATCAAAAAATCTCACAAGTGAAAAATCTTTATTCAAAGAATTCATTAGTATTATAGTAACGGCAGAGCATTCTGTACATCACACGACATATTACGGGAAACGAACTTTTACTTGCAATCCGTCTCGCCAGTGGTAATTTCTGTTGATATTATATTACGACAAAGCGGAAGCGAGCTACTAAGAGCTTACATAACATCCAAGTTCCGCCGTCGCTCGCGCAAGATCGACTCCAGACAAGAAGCGTGGCGAGAGCAAACCTTCTTCCCGGTCGCGCTCGCGACTTTCGCCATTAATCGCGCGTATGTCGTCGGGGGTATATCGTCGTTATTTTCTCGATCGCGATCTCGCCGTCTCTCCCTCACTTTTCAAGCGCTGTCTTTCTCGGGCGTCCGCGATACTTAACGAGCAGATCACTTTCAGTCATGGTGTGTACAATCGCGATCACTTTACAAGCGCAACGAATCGCTACGGGACCGTGCGAGTCGCGGAAGATTGCGATCGCCGTACGGCGGTCAGTTCAGCGAGAGGAAACGTTTCTCGCCGATCTCTCGTAGGTGGTGAACGAGTTACGATTCGCGCGCGGCGATTTGCACACCACCAAGGAAACGTTGAAAACGGCGGGAAACGATCGGGACACCCGTTGAGTCGTCGATCGCTCCGCCACTCGCGAACGCGCGAAATTGCGTAAACGAAATTGAATTACCGTCCATTGCGAGAACGGGAAATTCGCGGGCACGGTTCGATTTATTGGACGATTGCTGATGGATACCTACCGAATGGCTGTCATTTTGCGGATAACTAAAAAGAAAAAAAATTGTTGACGGTCCTCGTTCCATCGCGCGCGGAAGACGATTTAATCGTATTTTGATTGTCCATGTTGTACGACATCGTCGTAAGAAATATCCGGTTTTGTAATATTTAGATCTAGAGATGTTATATTATTTTTGTTTCTTTTTAATGGCGAACATTTTTTGGCATGCAATGACGTAATGCGAATTCACATAATGAGATTTCTCGAACATCGGTTTCCCATTCTCGGATACGGATGTCGCGTTCGGCGCGATATTGACATGCCGCTACCAACGGCAAAACGCTAAGTAAATAGCGCGTAGCTACGAGTACTCCGGTATCGTCGTTCCATCTCACACTTGTCAATAAACCTGTAGTATCAGCGTATCTTCCAAGGCGACGATAAAATGTTGCACGTTTAGCTCGAGATTTTCGACGATGGGAAAGAGAGCCGCTTAATCTTATCGTTCCTTTGTGCAAATAGTACAATGATGATTCGCGATTACGTATGTTGCGACGTCCGACGAAGCAAATTCCGGCGCTCCCGCTAATTTTATTTCTTCGTTTCTTCGGCGAAAAAAAGCGGGTCGGAGCCGCGAGCATTAAATTGGGAGCAATCTGGTCGCGAGGAGCATCACAAAGAAGTCATCCCGGTACGCTCGTAAACTATAGCAAAAAATGATATTTTCTTTGGCATTTGTTAGTCATAATTCTGGTGTGCTCCTTCCTTTAACAATTATTAAAGTCGCTTTGCGTGAGAAAGTGAAAAAGGAGAGAGAAGACGATACATAGAATCTGTCCATTTATCTTATCTTATGGAAAAAAAGAAGCTGGAGAAACGCGACAAAACACTCCATATGTTTGTGAAATACAGTATGGACCAAAATGAAACGGCGCGCGATTTTTATTGCAACATTTTTATTTTTATACAAAAAGGTATCTTTGTTATCTTCGTTCGAAAACACGAGCATTAGTCATCACGCATTATTATCGATAACTCAAATTTTTGGCAACAACAAATGCTTTAAGAATGTCGCGCTTCGATGACATACGATAGAACTCTGTGCGTTTGAAAATCTCAATTGCCTGCAGACAGCGAGTCAGAATAACAAAAGCGAATTGAAAATATGCGAAGAATGCATTAAGAATATATGCTGTAGATAGAGCTACACAGAGGCAAGCGAACCGACTTGCGGAGAGGAAAAGAAGAAAAAGAAGTTGAAACGCGCGCTTTTGTCGGTACGTCATTACGACATCCGGTCACCGTATGGTCGTTAAAGTGACACAAATGGTGTTTCAAAAATATCAAGCAAAATATGAATCCGAGTAGAAATAACATCACGCCATGCTGTTGTTGCGATGTTCGCGATATCTTTTTGCACTCATTATACTCAATAATTTATTCCTTTAAGCCTCGTGTTCTCTGAGAATAATATAAAAATATTATTCTCAGCTTAATGAAGGAAATATGTTTTAAATAAATAAAATAGCACATGACTTAATATTCATGTTTGTTCAAAATTAACATTT
Source organism: Temnothorax longispinosus (assembly GCF_030848805.1). Classification (NCBI taxonomy): domain Eukaryota; kingdom Metazoa; phylum Arthropoda; class Insecta; order Hymenoptera; family Formicidae; genus Temnothorax; species Temnothorax longispinosus. Next base: position 1,924,305 of record NC_092363.1, on the reverse strand, counting down.
ATTTATATTTATTGTTTTTGCCGAAATAATTTCAAACGCGCATATATCTGTTCGAGTATAATGAAAAAAAAAGAAGGATTAGCGGCATCGAAGAATCAGATTGTTTAGAATACATCGCCCAAGGATTAACACACTCTCGCGAGATTATGCCGATCCTGGGAAGCTTGTCTATTTAATTCTCGATTTATGCGGAACTCGCCGGCCGTTCAGCGTGGTGACCCATAGCGGCCGTTGTCGACTTTAATCGGGGCCCGTGTGCGTGGAACAGCCGATCGTGAATCTGCTGTTGACGCCGATCCGAGAGAGCCGGCCTCCTTGATAAAAAAAAAAGTAGGCAAGCATAATCGTAAAGTGCGAATGTTATTCTCCGGGCGATGAGCGAGGCCGCGAAAGAAAGAGGCGAAGGGGCAGTATTTTTTCGGCGCGTATAATGGAACGCCATGGAGAATAAAAATTCCACGTCGCGACAGAGATCTCGGGCGATTCCGGCTTAAAGCTTGAGATTGACGTTCGAGGACCGTTACAACGGAGATTCATAAAGCAGCGTTATCGCATAATTAGTAAACTTTGCTATTATACCAATATCGTATCAAATCAATGCAAGAATTTATTTTTATCGAGACGGGATCGGCCGGGCTGCGGGCAATATTTCTCGTTTTCTTGCTTTAGCATTTTGCACGTCAAAATCTTTTCATCGTTCCTTCGTTGAATTCGTCAATAAATTCAAAGGAAAACTAAAGATCGGCGCACCCCTCGACCAGTATTCGAGCGTGGCGCCGGATTCCATCGAGCACGTCAATTGCGAATGATCGACGAACTAAGAACGAAACAGGGACGAGCTCGGTCGGCCGAATTGCACAAGCGGATTATACGTTTTCCTTCGTAATAAAACACGGGAGGTCTCAAAGGGAAAATAATGTCTCCCTGATTACTCGCCTCGATTCAACCCGCTACTCCTCCTCTCCCTTCCCGACGCCTCTTTCGCGCTGTTTCTCTTTGCAGGGATATAACTTCCCGGTCCTTTCTGCCTGGGACTTTGTTGAAATGGGGATTAAAACGATGTTTGCGCGAAAGCCAAAAGCATTACCGACTTTATCTTTCGAATTGCATCGTATTACTTTTCCTTTTATCTTCCGGCGCTTCTGTGATATTTGTTTCCTTAATTTCAGTCGGGCCGACGGAGGAAGGTATCTTGTGCTCTATAAGATTATATTTGTAAGAATTAAAATACGGAGTCAGCTTTTCCGTAAATGTAGTGCGATGCAAATTACATAAAACGAAATTATTTTTAATTTAGAGATACATTCATAATAATTGAATTTTAGAATACGTTTTTTTATCAAATCGTTTTTTTATGTTGCGTATTACGTAACTTTTAAACGTCGAACATATATCACAGCTTTAATCGAGATGGCATATTAAAAAAAGTTGATTTTATGGAATATTCAGTTTTTCTGCAAAGTATTTTTTTATCCTGATGACGTATTTCATTATTTATATATGATGACGATAATAGTGTTATATTATTTTTGTGTTATATATTTTCATAATGATTCGAACGTTGGCCCGTCGTTCGTAATCATAAACCGGTTGGACGACAATGCAAACTCTTATTTTTAAAAACTCGCCTCCAAAGAAAGAATTGCAATCTATAAAATTTCATATCTCAGCTCCATCAAGCGTAAATAATCATCATTTATAGATGGTTTCTAGGACTTTTAAAAGGAATATAGAGAGATATCTCTTTTCTCTCTGTTTTTTATAATATAAACATATTTTATTATAAGTCATATTAATGCATTATTTGTATTCATAATACGATAATTGTAAAAAATGTGGATGATATAAAAACGATATGTCAGCATATTAATACCGAAGTGGCAAAAAATAGAAGCATACAATGTTTCAGCTTTAAATTGAAAATGGTTTCTTAACATACATGTCATTTGATCAATATTGCTAAGTGATTACTGAGAGATATTGATCATTAACTAGTGGCATTATTAATAATTATAATGATGATGAATTATTAATCACTTATGAAAGATAATATATGCAACATGCAACACATATTCTCCCTTTTTTTATTCAGCGTCATTTGTCATTTTTATAATTAAAAAATAATACTAAATTACACGGAGAAAATTTTATAGTAAATATTACTATGGTGTCGCACTAGCTGCGGACCATCGAGGAATTTTAAGTTAAATTACTATGTTTATGGTAAAAATTACGTTATTTAATCGTTTTTAAAACAATAATTATAGTATTTTAACTTGAAATTCCTCGATGGTCCGCAGCTAGTGCGACACCATAGTAATATTTACTATAAAATTTTCTCCGTGTATATATTAGATCTCACTTGATTACAAAAAAGGCGATCATATTTTACGAAATATATCCAATATTCTCTGATTCTCGCTCGATTCTCGCCAGTATCAAATATTCAGCAAACGAGCTGCAGAGACAAAACTGTTTGGTCCCCAATTCGACGAGGACCACGAATAAAAAAAAAAAAAAGAAAAGGCGCAAGCCCAAGAACCAAATGGTCGGTCGAGGCGCGGTGGATAGGCGTCGCGGCGAAAGCTCGCTCCATAATATATAGAGCCCGCGCGAACATAAAATTCTCCAATTGCAAAATTGATGCGGCTTATGTTACCCTCTCTTTCTCGATGCCGCTGTATCCTCCTCGGTAGTCACCCCGCAGCAGCATCGAGCTGCGACGTCGATGCCGCAAGTCTCGCGGGTCCCCTCCTCGTTTTACTGTAAAGCAACTCCTCATATTGTACAGGGACGCGTAATTCATTTTTTACCGGACTCGGCTCAATTATTTATAAATTGCTGCTCCCTCGGGGAGGACGGGACCGACTTGTCATCCCCATGATGCGACACGACGCGTCGTGGCGCTGCGTTTTTCCTCTGATAACGGCAGACGCGAAATAAAAAAAAATAAAAAAACGAGCGCGGAACCTCGTACGATCGGCCAGCAACTCGAAGCAATTGTATAAAAAATATTTGTAGTTTGGCATAACATTGTCACGATATAACAATAAAAAGGGCTAATTAACTTACAAAAATGATAACTTATTGTTAGAAACATTTAAACGGTTTTATACATATCTAATTCAGATTGCAGAAGTATTTCATCTCGATAGTTTGACATTTACGCGTATTCTATATGATCGACAATTCATAATCTTAATTCAGAATTAAATGTCGATCAAGAGAAAAAAAGCTCTACGTATAAGAACTCATCAGTAAAGCATCAAGTGGATAATAGCTCAATTATACCTACGCGAAGGTCACGTATGACCTCGCGCAGCACGCGTTTACAATCACTGCTTCGTAATCCGCGATCTTAATGACGTGCCGCTCTACATAAATTTACATGTAATTGTAGCCTTTTTCGCGAACCTGGCAATTTCAGACTCAAGCGCATCAAGGCGCACATGACGCATTTGTTTAACGGTAACACCCCCGTACTCATAAAACAGGCTCTCAAATCTCAGCATTATTATATGTTGGAACTTGATAATCAAAGAACTGTAAACTCAATCTCACTTGTTGCCTATAGCAAAATTCATTTGCTGTGCATACTTATCTCAGTACGAACACATATTTAAATATTTCTAAAATAAATATGAAAATTTTGCTATTTAAAGAAAGATAAAAGTGACATATAAAATTTTTTTTTTAATGTTTAAACGATTAATATTCTTTCTTGTATATTAATTGCAATTATCAAGTAAAATAATTAGGAATCTTAAGGAACATAATATGTTAAAAATTTTTAATAATTTAATATTGATACAGATTTCTAAAAAAAAATTTTTTAATATATTACAAATGCTATTACATAGAATCAAAATAAGTGGATTGTACTAGTAATTTCAAGCCTTATTATTCCCGTCATCGGCAATTCGAACAAAGTTCAAAGAGTATCGCAGTGGTTTGATATCCAGATCATTATTACAGGGACATCGCCTGCTTTGACTGCTCCCCAGAGACAATAATCTCCCTGTCTACATCTCCGCGTTTCATTCATCCTAGTTTCCTACCCTTTTATCGTGCGTGCAAATGCTATTTGTTGTTTACAAAATCGACCAAAAGAACGAGAGAGTTTTCTTTTTAAGGGGACCATATGCTTTTTAATTAGCCCTTCTCTGCTCGGTTTCCCTCCACTCGAGTGGACCGCCAGTAAACTTGTCGTCCTTAGACATCAAGGACATTTTTCGGACAGCAAGCTATACCAGCATCGATATCAGTGGAAACATAAATTTCTATAAGTAGGTACTTTTTTGCAAGAAAATTAATATATTGAATTGATACAGATTTATGAGTACGCCTTGAGTTCGATGCTATCTTAACAGCAGTAACGTGATGCAATCGATCGAGCATATAATTGTTAAACTATCAATTAATCAGTAAAAACCATACGCTATACGTCTCACAATTACAAGCCGCAAGTGTTGCGACAACTGACACCGCATTCCTTAGTGAACAGCAGCAAAACATGTTGATCTGTTTTCCATAAAGCCAAATTATGCATGCATCGATGCGTACATAATTTCATTTTTGTTAAATTATCCTATTGAAACTGCCGAGAAAGTATTAGCTCGCAATTGACGTCGATACAATCGGTTACATACGCACGCATATAATATGCCAAACGTGTAAATATTTACTGTGCAGACAATGTAGGTATAATGATTGTGTTCTATACTAAATAATAATCGATAAGAAAAGTACGAGCTTGTTGCTATCAAAAGCCTTTTCGAACAAACGCTGCTAGATATTAAAAATTATTTATTTATAATTTTCTATTTAAAGTTAAACATAAAGAAAGGTATCATTTTCAATCACATTTTTGCTAAGGAAAATTATCTGCATATTTACTTTTTAACGAACTCATCAATAAAATTCAGTAGCAACAAAGATGTCGTAACGCAAGATTTTGCGGCGCGAATTCACGATAAAGCCCATTGTACGAAATGCGCGAAGCATATAGTGCAAAATGTAACGTGTCATTAGAAAGCGCGAGGTCGTAGCTGCCGGGAGAAATCACGGGACACCGCGCGCGACGGCTCTTTCCTTGCGATTCGTTAAAAATCATCAGGCGGATGTACTCTGCGAGGAGCGACGAAGTCGGTCGGCGTCCGCGAGATTCGCCTTTATCCTCGCGCTCGCTGGACACAATGCTACACTCTCACGAGAGCGCGCATCATGAGAGGACAAGGAGGACACCGCGACGTTCACGCGTGTGCACACGGGCGCGCGATCGGAGGCTACCCTTCAAACAACCTTGATATTAACCAGTTGTGGAGGGCCTATTGTCGGCTCCGGACTATGGACATTGTGCTCTTTGAGCGTCCCACAAAGAGCAACGGCTCGCACGCTCGGTGTGCGTGTGGTATTCAGTCAACGCTATCTCTGGTCCCGGGGCCCCGTGTGCACACGCATACGAACACACACGCGCACTGAGTGCCGTTAGATTGCTGCTAAAAGCGCGATGCCCGCGAGGTATTATCCATTGTGAGCGTGGAGCATCTCGAAAACGTAACGTCAGTATCACGGCCGACCACCGGTGGCCGGCGCGGCGCGGCGCGAGAAAAACGGAAGATCTCATTGTAATAGATTTATTGGCACTGAAGCGCTCTGGCTAAATCGATTAAAATTAAATCCGATATTTTTCTAATCGATCCGGGATTTCATGAAATTATGAACTCAGCAGAAATTGAAAATAATATGACATACTCATAAATTACAAAAATTTTATTTATATATATTTATTTATATTTCATTTACTTTAGTTAAACTGGTTCTTATTTATTCAGACATATTTTTCCAGTTATTTTAAAGACAGACGTCAAAGAGCAGTTCACGTTTTATGTATTATTTGCTTCTGCTGTCGCGCCAGAAAATTTTCAAGAAATATACATATGCCTGCTCCTATACAAATCCTCACGTGTGGCACATCGAATCGACAATCAGAAACACGGGTACCACTCTTCAAAGGCGTGAACCACCCACTGGTCGCCGAAGGAAGACGTCACAATGGCCTGCCGTTTAAGGCACGAGGGATTTCCAGCGGCAGAGATTAATTGGTCGCGGAAGGTGCGAGCGGCCTGAATTCGACGATACGGCGGAACGTCGGATCTCTTGCGTGTAATCACACACATACACGTGCACACTCCGATACACGTGTTCGCCGAGGGAGAGACGAGACGGAAGAGGGATCAGCATCGCGGCGGCTGCGTACGGTCGCACGAAGCTCGTCTTAAGGCCCTAAGCTCCTTGTCGGAGGACGCGACCACGCATGCGTGCCAAGGACTAACGCACCAGCGACAGCACAATGCCGCGGCCACGATGAATGTGGGCATTAAATGATTATAGTCAGGGATTTGTATGAACAAATGGATGACAATGGCGTCCGCGAATGGCCGCGCGGGCACGGAGCGGCCGGCGACGAACCGGCCCCTTGTTCCGCTCCTTCCTCTTTCGAGGTTCAATGAGAAGCTAATTGGAGACTGCATCGTTGGCGTTGGCTGCAAGCAAGCCCATCGCGAGCACCGGTAGCGCTCCTTGTATCTTATATGCGTGCGCATTATTCTCTGCCGGCCGTCCACGCCATAATGCAAATTGCGCTCATCGATAAACTCGCTTCTATTATTTTAATCTTTGTTGTTTAGTGTGTATTGATGTATAAGACGAATGCCGCACAGGTACTTGATACACAGGTACGTCTCCTCTGCACAGTCATTGCATATGGTGCATATAAAGCTTGCTCCGTCATCGTGCACTTTCTTCCGTCTGAAAATACCACGGAGCATTTCGACGGAATCGTTTGTGACAGATAAGCGAGGGCTATTATGATTCTCGCGTATTATTTCGCGCACTCTCTATCGCGAGGTATCACAAACGCTCGTGTCTATCAATAGACAGCAGTAGGCCACTTACTCCTTGTGCTTCGCGTCGTGTAAATCATATCGGTTCCATAAATCACGGGCTAAAAGGGATCTCGAGAAATCGCCGAGCGATTGAAGAAGCTGGCCCACAATAAGGCGTGACGCATATCGGTGAACACTCTCCCGGCCAGATGTCTTCCAGAAGGTCTTTTTCGGCCGATAAACAAACCCACGCTGATATGTGTCGAGCGACGCGACGCCGTCGAGTTACAAGCGTCAGATTCCTGCGTGACGTACTTCCTCGTCACGCTTCCGCGAACTGCGGGCTGACCGATAACGACCTGGCCCGTGAGCGTAAAAGAAGAGAGTCAGGCCCAGGGCCGAAGAAAGAGCGTCAGAATCGGCAATGCCGACCGGTCGCTCGATCCAGCAGCCACCATCTATCATGCAGCTGTTGCTTCCATTGTGTTGTTAGTCTTACGTTACGCGTCGCGACGAGAGAAGCCGAAGAGAGGAACTCTCTCTCTCTCTCTCTCCCTCTGCGAGTGAAGGAATCAGCAACCGACGACGAGCGAGTGTGCAACATGTGTTTGTCCCTTGCTCTCTTTTCTCCTCCTGCCACACAGCCTCTGTGTTTCTACTTCTCTAGATCTCCCTCTTTTTTTCGTCGCGTTATAATGTTATTCTTCCGACTTATAACCGGGGCTGAGAACCGCATGGCTAGGAACATAGAGTCGCGCGAGGCGGACAATGGATTTAGAGCTGTTCTTTTTAACTGCATTCTTTGTATATAGTTAATATTTTGTGTTTTTTTTTTTATTTCATAATTATCGCACCTTGTGTGACCTTTCTTCCTCAAATTAGGGATTAGCACGAGTTGAGAAGATGCGTTACCGTTTTTGTGCTGTAGGATTAACTTCGTACTTACCGTTTGCGGGAGATAGCTCAGCTGTCATTAACATTCTCTCACGTACAGAACGTATCGATTGCAAGGAAACGATGTATTAATTTTACGTAATGGGCTAGCTGAGTATCAACCGATGCATTCTATATCAAGGAGCCCGGGAGTAATTTATAAATGGTCATCTCTCGGAACCCCAAAGCCACGCGTGCGGCTCGGAAGAGGATAGGAGCGCGGGGTGGAAGGGTCAGGGAGCGAAGGAGAAAATCGTCGAGGGATACAGAGAGCCAGCTAGGCAGAGAAAGGGCGTAAAGACCACGGAAGAGGGGCAGAGGGTGAAAGACCGGGACTATGAGACAGAGAGGGAGGGGAAAAGAGCGAGAGAGAGAGAGAGAAAGAGAGAGAAACTGAGACAGGCGGAAAGATAAGTCTTTGATGTCTAGCGGAGATATGATGATAATCATGATGAAGGCTTCCGCTTGCACGCTACAGCGGAATCCGCGCTTGCTACCTCTCCGGCCGCGCCGTAAGCCATCATGTGCGCGCGCGTGGTTTCAGGCCAGGTATATCTTGTGTTCTCGCAATCAATATAACGGACGTACCCCGAGATGTTAATATAGTCACGGGTGACCTTAACGCGTTACGCCCAAACGGGATTCCAGATACGCAATGGGTTCATGTGCGCACAGGTGCGCGAACGAGTTTCGCTATGGTCGGCACGCATATCGCCTCAATGCAACGACACCAGTGCGAAATGAGTGCCAATTAACGTCAAAATCCTTCATACATAATATCAAAAAATTATACGCTCGGCAATATATGCACAACGATAACGTGCTATACAATTAGAGAAATCTAAATTTGCATTTTAAGATTGATGTATAACGATAAAATAGAGCGCGATGTCATGTATAGAATGATCTTTTTTTCTGAAATTTGGGAGAAAAACTGTGAAAGCGGCAGCACTGGTCAACGTACATTTGTGTTCGACCAAGAAGACACAACGGGAAGTACATACGTATGTACAATAAAGACGATGACTCGTCGCGAGTATGTGCGAGCGCGCGTATATAAGAAGTGCGTCCTGCTTTCACGACAATCCAATGCGGGCGCGAGAAAGTAGTCGGTCCATCCGCCTTTATACATACCAATCGAATAGAAAGCCAGATAAGCTTTATAGTCGATCGAAATCGTAAAACGGCCAGACGGTGGAGTTTTAACGAGATGTACCGCATCGTGACGATCGCGAGCGCGCGAGAGAGACAGCTCGGGACAGTACGTGCGCGGTATACTGCCGCGGATGATAGGCGGAATTGATGCAGCCCCTGAAGTCGTTATGGCGCCTCGTGAGAACGAGACACCTTTTAAACGGTGCGGACTTAGTCGGATCCGCGACTAATAATAGGCCTTATCTCGAGGAGAATCCCAAGAATTTCAAGTATCGCATACTCCAAGTAGAAACGAGCAAATCGATTCGTGGTGGTTCTGTCCGCCGTGCGGGATAAATCCCTTTATTTTATCAGCGAACGGTGGACCGCGAGAATCGGACACTTTCATCAAATCGGTGCCGCGTGTCCGGCCATTTGCATACGTATAGTCGATGCATATTCTCCGATTGAATATTGCTTGCTTTCTCGCGGGATTATTTGGTTTGTGCGTGGTGGTTTCTCCGATATAAAGATTAGTATATGTGTTCTATAGATAGTATTATTCCCAGCCATGACGTTCGCGTAAAAAGGCTCATACATTGCAAGAATATTGTACAATGATATAGATACTATTTGTATAAGAAGGTGTAGTAAATTAGAAAATATTTTAACGGCAAATTTTTAAATAAATTTAATCATTTTTTTTTAATTTTTATTTTATAAATCAATCGCGAGCGAACGCCAATTATCTTCCAATCTTCGAGATCACGTATCCATTGTATCAATATTGTGCGGTTCGAAACGAATTCTCTTCTGTCACATTGCATCGAGAAACGAATTTACTTTTAAACCATCCGACATATTCTCCGTTGCACGTGACCTCGATGGTTGCTCTCCGGAGGGTTTTACCCACGAAATTTTATACCGTAAACCAGAAGAACGACTCCAACAGGGATAGGCGCACGTGCGCTGGACATCGTTACTAAAACATTAGGCGACGACGATAAATGGTGGCAATAATCCAGCGGTTCGACTCGCACGCCGATTGTAGAGTAAAAAGCGATGAAGACTCCTGGCGGCGACCCCCACTCCGCCGATATAAATGATCGTTCTTCTTTCTTGGCTGCGTCTCTATACTCCACGGGCCGATAAATACAGGTCCGCCATAGGGCGGAGGCGAGGCCTGGCCCACGAATTATAGGCGTTTTAAAAATATTGTTCCATCACTTATTCAGATGCCCGGCTAAGGTATCGCTTTCCAATAGTATCCTTCGATCACAATTTCCCACCGGCTGTATTATTGAAGCCTACCCCAAAACTCGAGTAGTCTAGGTGCTACGCGGTGGATCGTCTACTTTGTAGGGATAGCTCGAGCGGATAAAAGGATGATGTACGATTATGGGAGTCCACGAGAAGCTGCTTTTCTATTTTGGAACATTTTAGCGTCAATCTTTGTAAGTCGAGGGTCGTTTAATTCCAAGAGTCGTTCCTGCGTTTAAATGTAATGTAGATACGCGTTGCTCGGTGTAATTATTGCATTGTGTAAAGATTATTTATATGTGATCTTTGAGTGATCGAATTTTTTTTTAATCGCTGGAAGATCGCTGATCCGAATAGATTTAATTACGGGTTTAAACCGACTACCGGAAAGCACGTATCGATTATGTCTCTACGATATTTCGCGGGATGCGATTTGGTCCTTATTGCATCCGTGCTCGTCGTGCTATGGATGTGCCACGGATTATCCGCTTGTAATCTGTTACGAAACCGAAAGTTTTGATGATTTCATCAGAACTTCAGGATCCCTTGAAATATCCAACAGTCACATGCATCGTGAACGTGGGATTTTCAACGTTCGGAATTTCTAGATGGAAATTCTGTCAGGAAACCGTTGTACATAAAGAGCATTCAACTTTTCTCTTAGAAAAATTCTCATTAATGAAACTTTAGTATTTTAAATAATTATACTTATGTCACCGAGTTACTAAAAAAAAAAAATGATAATAATTTGATTGGATGGAAAAATTACTGACCTTTATTATATATTTTTTAATTTTTATATATTAAATGTAACGTCTACATCAATACATTCTATATGTATATACGTTCAAAGAAAAAATATCTCAATAGGTATACAATTTATGTTTGTCCATCTTAAACAATTTAATGCTGAAACAAACAAAGAATTATCAGATATCAGATGATGGTGACACTTAATTCCTTCATACATACAGAAAGCACGAGAAACACAAACACACGTGAGATCTATATTTGCGTTCACGGAAACCGCCGTACCTTTACACTGGCCGCTATTGCTCTCACCGATGAACCGATTACGGCCTCCATCTCTCCGCTCTCGGTTAAGCCCGCCGCTTCGTTTCAGGCGTTAATGAGGACAGGCGGTTGGCCGCGGGGTATTGCGCATACGTTAGAAACCGCCGATCAACGGGCGAGCGATGCGATCGGCCGCGGATCGGCCGTCGGCTGCATGCCGCGCGAGTAAAACGCTGCAACGGGGAGCGCAGAAGGACGCCTACCGGCGCGGCGTCAGGAGCGGCTAAGAGCCGCGCGGTAGCGACGACGGGAATGGGAATGAGAGGCTCAAGAAGCGGCGCTTTCAATTATTCCCGCCGAACAATCCCGCCGCTTGTTTCCTTCGGCGATTACATCTACGAATATTTATTCGCCTCCCCGTTCCTGTTCCACGCGCGCCGCGCTTCCATCGTTTTGCCGTATCTATCCGCCCAACCCCCTTCGCTGCTCTCGCTCTCGCTCTCGACTGCGTTTCTCGCTCGTTCTGAACTCTCGGCGAGATCCTTCCGTAAGAGTCGCGGAAAGAGCGCGCGATGTGGTCGGTCGAGCTCGTTGAGCCGGCTGCCGTGAAGTTTCCCGAACTACTTGCCGGAATGTGGTTGTATACCACTGTGAACAAGTACGTAGATTGGCCGGAAAGGCGCACTTAATTGCAACTGTGCATGATAAAGTTATATTTAACACTAAATAGTAGGAGCAATTATTAATATCTTCTTGAAGGTAAAATTAGATAATGCTTATAATTTATGTTGTAAAATAACAGAGTAAGAAAAGGCAAGCGAGCGAGAAAGAGAGATAGGCAAGGGAGGAAGGGAGGAAGTGAGAGAGGGAGAAAAACTGATCTCAAAATTCATGCCATAAATAGATTTATTCATCGCAGAAAACAGGCACATAACTTATGTACCACTGTAACCGAAGCGCCGCGCCGCGAGAAAATTTGGAATCCATATCTAGGTGAATTTGTCTCGGCCAAGCTAGTGATTTATACATGTTGGTTTTAAGTTTAACGCGTCTGACTAATAGCCTGATCGTTCTAATAATTTTGCTGATAAATAATGTCCGTCGTCTTATGTGTTTCCGTGCAGATATAACGAGACCGTTACGGACGATTTACGCGATTCGATAACAATATGACATGAGTTATAGGCATGTATCTCGTCATTGAAAGTGCATCGAGAGACAAATAAAAACATTCGGCGCGTCTGAATAACAAGTAGGATCTTATTATTAGCTTGCAACAAAAGCATCAAGAAATCGCGCGTCATGCTGACGGTAGTCATTACTCTTTAAAGCGGATCATTAAGGAATTGTTCTCCATTCTCTTGTCCACCTCGCTCGTATCAAGAGCCGTTGGATCTGCTCTTGGAGATCCGAAACTGTGATTACGCGCGCACAAATTATCGAGAGTTAATTGTAATCTTAATTAAAGTCTATATACAGCATGGTGGATACGCTTAATTCTCGATACTTTCTCTTAAGGGATAAATGAATGAAGCCTTAACGTGCTAACCTACTTATTATCTATTCAATCTTTTCTTTTAACTTCTTACTAAATCTTTATACAACATATTTAACGATATCAACGATTTATAACATTTAATATAAATAAAAAGTTATTCCTAAATTTTGGCAGTCACTTATTTATTTTGTTGTTTTGCTAAATATAATATAAAACAAATCCGTAAATTATAAGAAATATATTTCTAAACTTAATTTATACACAATTAATTATGATTCGTTTACTGTGAATACAAGCTTATAATAATAACGAACAAAAAATAGATGAGAGGCACAGGAAGTACGTGTTGTCAACTCCATCATCATCGCTGAAAGCAGAGCATCCTATAGGGCGCAACGTTAAGCTCGAAGGTATAATCGAACAGCCCCACATACACACACAAACACACACGCACACACACGGTTTAAATGCCCGTTACATCTATCTATCCTTGAGTTTTCTTCGAAGGCACGTATGGCCCACACGTGTTTAAATTATTATTGTCTGAAATATGTGCGTGTATATATAGGTACAGAAGCGGTCGTTCCGAAACGCTACTCGCGGCTTAGAATTGGTTACTTTCTTTTCTGGCGATCGTGTATCTCGCCATTCTATCATGGGGATTCGTTAAACCGTGACAATAACGGTTGATGGCATGAGCAACGTCATAAAATCAGACGTGCATTTAACAAGTATATAGTAACACTTTCAATTATCTCGTCAAATGCAGTTGCGATTATGCGTTACTGATAGCTTTATCTTTAATAAAATCGCTGCTCGCTGGAGGTTGATGCCAAGGTAAGATACCACCAGAGGAGAAATTGCTTAGCGTTAAACGCAGCGTGACACAGAATAATCTCTGTAAATCACCGTAAACGGCGGTCGTAAATAAAACTTATACTCCGGCTAAATTTATCCTTAGAAGGTAGTACTACATATATAGGAGATTTGTTACGCACTCTCGAGTGTGATGCATGCGGCGGCGCGTTTAAAAAACTTGGTATTTCATATATACACGTCGTGGGTTCAAATGACGATTGTCGCTTCTTCGAAACGATGGCCCTGACCTAGCTCAACCCGCTACTTACGCGGGGTTTCTAATTTCGAATCGGTCGCATCCTTTGCCGGAAATAGCGCACGTGTGTGCGAGAGTGCTACTGGAAGATCCGGCAAAGGGGGAGCGCACGTCCGCGTGTCATCGTTCGGCACGGTGCAACGATAATTAAGGACAAGTGTAGGGACCGCGATTCGTTGGTAACGTCGCGTGGCGGTCGAAATTTTTCGCCCCCTCGGCACGTACGACTCGCCAATGTGCCGGATGCCGTGTCACACCATGTACGGCGGGTATGCGCTGCATTTATTATGTTAGCGGCGCGGGACCGGTGCGCGGCTTATGCCATCGGAGACGGATGCACCAACGCGCTTGCAATCGCTCACTCGTACACGCGCAGCACTCCTACACCCGTAGCTCGTACATCATGCGTATCGTTGCATTGCGCTGAAAGCTAAATTTACATTGTTAAATTGTGCCACCGCTTCCGTCAAGCGACGCGCGCGACCCGCCGCTTATATTTGTATACTTAGTCGCTAAAAGTACAGGCGCGTCCCCAGTTTCGCCTATCTACCTCTATCCAGCGCTTCCTTCGCGTGTTACTCGCCATTAAATTTATTTCGTGTTACGTCGCGGAAATTCGGTAAAGACGAAACCGCGTCGTTTAAATTGCTTCGGCCAATCGTAATTGTAGGTAATTAATCATTTTAAACTTCATCTTCGTTATATTCAATGTGTATACGTTAAACTCGGGCTTTTCTCAAACTGTTGAAAAATTATTCATTTCTCGTAATTATATGTTCGTGATATAACGGAATATGAAATCAAGTTATTAGTTACGAGTGAATAAACTCGTAACATGCACTTATGAGATGACTATTCCATCATTATCACAATTTAAATATTTCTACACTCGATTACTCGTACGCCGGCAACACCTTCAATCTCCCTTCAATTTTCATTAATCGCGCGTAATTCCTACCTGTGAATTTTTAGCGGCACTTCGATTCGCGATATTAAAATGTTATCGGCGTAAAGCCGACGCATCGTTTTACCGTTATCGATCACTGTAATATGTATAAAGACCGCCAAGTGTCTCGATCGCGGCGCGTCGATTTTCCAATTATCTACGCACGCGTTCCACATTACGCTTATCGAACAACGGTATACGCGGCAGCAATGAGGAAATGTCTTCGTGGCTCCGAGCACTGCTATTACCGTACACCGCGCGCGCTTCTAAATAATGATTTCCGTCAGTGCGACCTTGAGCACGAAAGAAAGTATCGGTGCTGTAACGATCGGAAAAAGACAACGCGTTGGTAGCGTATACGACTCCTCTTCCTGGTCTCGTTGTGCGTGCGAGCTTACTCGCGATATGATACGCGGATGAATATTGCCGTGCATACCGGATAAATCAAATGGCCGACAGTAGTTAATGTCTAAACAAAGTTATTGACCACGTTATTAATTGAGTTATTAACATCGCGCTCACAATAGGAAAGTCGTACGACGTGGCTTGAGACAGATTAATATAAAAAAAGTTTATAATTTACAATTATAATTATGCTATTAAAATATTACACGATGATATCACTCACAGGATTCTCTGTACAATGACAAATTCCTTCTGGCTAAGAACACTGAGACTGGCGCAAATCTGAGAAATACACATAGTAAATCTCAGCTAGAAGAAATATTGCATTAACTGTTTTTATAAAATTTTTTTATGTCAGAAGCTTTACCTAAGGAAAGTAAAATAATGTCAACGTTGATCTACGAGATTTTATGGAGATTAGTTCCAATAGTATTAAATAATAAATATTATCATTATGTAACTCTGTATGGGCGCGAGAGGATTCGCGGTAAATGAAATCACTCCAAAAATAGCGAATTGGCAAAAGATCAGGTATCGCTGCTAACGAGACAGACGGAAACGATTCTACCGTAGACCGGTGTGCTTTCATGACGCAATTTCCAAAGTGAAAAGTATTCAAGCGATTCAGGCAAAAATCTTGGATGCCATGGCCGCGTCTATTTTTCTTCCGAGGTGCTTGACCTTAAGAAAAACGAGAGAGAAAGAGATTCCCGTCGTGTGTAACCGAGCACCGGAGCTTCCATGCATAGTTAGTAGCGTGCAATAGGAGATCCTCTGTCCCCCGGAGCAGATCTCTAAACGGCAGTCACTTGCAGTTGTGATTTTCATAACTGCGAGAGTGTGTCAGCAGAGAGAGATGGTGAAAAAGACGATATTGTAATGGCTACCGGCGGTCGCGAGAATGGTAGAGCGGATGGCTAACGCGGGAGAAAGAATGAGAGGAAAGTATAATACGGAACAAAGAAACGTTCCTCTCGTCGCTCGTCGTCGAGGATGGTGCGAGAAGCGAGAAGCGAGAAGCGAGAAGAGAGACGCGAGAGCGAAGGTGGACGAACGCGCGTGAACACGCGCGAACGGCCCGGAGGTGCGAGATTTAATACCTCGTCTCTCGTTCGCGCGTTTACTTTAACGAGCGATCGTCAAATTAAATTAAACGACACGCGAATCGTTAAAGGGCGACGTCGTAGCGCTACCACGGATGGGTAATACGCGTCGACCGTCGCCGCGGGCGGCCGGCGACGTTTCCTCCTCGTCTCTCGGCGAGACGCGGATGCTGCGCGACTGCAAAATGCTGACGTGTCGCCGCTACCCATTGCCGCGCGACCGATGACTCGCGCATATCTGACGCGGGAAATAAATCGCGTTCGTCTCGAATAAGTCAATTACATCGACGACTCGCGGAGATGAAACGAGCCGCTACGCAACATTGCCTTAACGCAGAGTAACATCTGATTTTAACCGTAAAGTTGGGGGTCGAGTTGATGTAAGTCGACAGTTCGAAATCTGGATTATTACTCCTTTTCTATTTACAATTTCTTAGAAAACATAGAATTAGGCGTCCAATATGCAACGTTATCTTACGTTGCATAATTTTTTTTGCATATCACTGACAACGATATATTTTTGTTATTTTTCTACTGTTAAAATTATTGTAGTTTACTGTCGTGCAATTAATAGGCGATTAATAGGCGATTAAAAAAGCAGTAATAAAAACCCATAATTCGATGATACGAGGAAGACGACGTGAATACTGACGAGCGCGCAAAATAGAAGCGTTGCAATTCGAACGTACCCACACGCTCACACGCGGGATGTTTTGTGGTGGCAATTAATAGTAGATTAGCGGCTCGTGCACGATGCAAAGAGGAAGACGGCGGGAGGGCGAGCGTGGATCAAGCGTATTGGGAACGCGCTTGTGGGGAACGGGAAACAGAGTCTGGGGAAAGGTCGGAACGGGGGTTGCTGAAGGGCCATGGGACTTACCCGAGAAGAGCGAAACTCGGCCGGGGATGGGGCGGGCTGGGAGAGGGATGAGATTACATACGCCGCCTCGGGGATTACCACACTCTGATTCTCCGATAAGAATGTCAAAATAAGCTGCCTCTCGCCACGGCACGTGTAATCTCTCCTCCCTCTCCCCTCCCGCTCCTCCATCCGCTCGATAGACGCTTATGAGCCGCGTAATTACATTGTGACGACCGTTCTCCGGTCCGTTGGAACGATCGTCTTCGCCACGACGACGCCGTCGTCATGATCCGTCCCACCATCGGCAATGACTCGAATCATCTTGTACAAGTCATGGCAATATTCCAATTCATCGTGTGGGATACACATGTAAAATAAACGTACCGCTCAAGTACGAATATCAGACATGCGATATGTTTAAGTCGCACGAGAGAAATTAACTTCTTCAAAAACGATGGTGTGCGTAAATATATTTTACTTAAAAAATATTTGCTCACAATATAGAGAAGAAATAGAAGTGTAAATTTTCATATAAATGTTGTTCATAATTTTGTATATTATTCCTATTTTTTATGAGTCTGATGCGAATATAGTTTTTATATACAGTTGAACAAAATTTTGAGGAAGTTAAAAGCATAAACATAAATTACGCTCAACATAGTCGCGCTCACTCGTACATAGCACTGCACGCACTGTCGTGTAAATCAGCTGGCTAGCTTGAAGGCAACGTACGCCATCGGAATTCTAAATATCTTTCGAAGACGAGAGTTCTTCGGGCATGGATATATCTACTCGCCGGACAATCCGGAGAACATTTGGCCATGTGTGCGGACTGGCGTAACGCATAAATTACGGCTTCGGATCTTCACACTGGCAGACGTGCCACTTTTCACAGGTTCCGTCTAACGGTCGCGCGAACAATCCGTGCGCGCGAATAAAAGTGAGGAAGAATGGGATCGGCGGCTGAAGGATTAGCCGCCTTTCAGGCCGACATTGAAGGAGTACCGCGTCTTCGCCATGCCGAGGATTAATCCACGGCTCTTTCGTGCGGCGAAATAGAAGAAACTTCAAACAACGAAAGAGTCCCGGTTAGCCCGTTTGCTATATCTAATATTGTGTAGTCGTACCACGTTTCCAACATTTTATAGTACAATTGAAATAGAAGCACAGCGAATTATTTTTAAAACTCAGTTCTTTTTCGTAGATTCTAAAATAAGCTTTGTTCGGAAACTGCAATTGGAAATACGACAGATAAAAATTTTATGCGCGGAAATAGCTACCACATTTCACGTTTTCCGTCACCCGATTTACGCGGCTTATTATAGACACGATAAAAATATGTATCGATACCCTGCGGGTTTTCGAATATACCTATCCAACCGCAATGAATAGTCATAACAGCGCGGATATGTGTGCACATACGTTATAGATGCATCGATCTTCTGGCCGCACGGTCGAGGGCTTTTGCAAGGAAACGATACAATGGTCGGAGAATGACGATTATTCAAGTCGGGGTGGATTATGGGACATTTATTGAGGCTAGCTTCTGTCCCTAGCGGACAGAGGTGGAGAGGGAGCCGTCTTTTTGCGCGCGTGTGCGTCGGGGTGTCCGCGCGGGGAGGATGTTGACATTGGCAGATCTGCTCGTGGATTAAAGCTTTGTGTCGTACAAAGCGCTGCCACAATGCCCCGTGTCATTGTATACACGACCTCATATACCGCCGCCGATGCAACACCCAGCGGGGACGTAATAACTCGGTCGATTCCCCATTAAGGATTCAGCCATACTCGAGAGGCACGAGCGTATCCGGAGAGGAGAGACAGATCTTGTCCAATCGCCCCCCTCGGATTCTCCAGCTAGTCGCTTCAAAGCGCGTGGGAGTTTCGAATTGGAACCAAGCTGATTTCGCTAACATCTCGCTCTATCGAATGTCTCGGCTATTGCGCCAAATAGGTACGTGTTCCCTCACATACTCCGTCTCCAGACATTAACTGAAAGACCCGCGAGTTTCTCCAGTTCCAATCATTACGCGAAACTTACACGGTCTGGCGAATATTTTACGAACCGCGAAAGTCCAATCGAGTTGCATCATTCTCTCGCGTGATTAGACAAACGCATTGTAAGCAATATTCTCGTATTATCTTGAGACGCATTAACGATCTATGTTTTCCTAACGATATAAAGAGCGATAGTTCACGCGCTATTGCAGATATTAATAGATACAGTTACTCATATTCTGATATCCACATGTGTATAAATAATATATCTCTATCATATTCGCGGAATTATAAAGAAGCCATCAACGACTCTGATAGCTTAGTGAAGGAGGAGTGTAACACTTTCTACGATGAGACAAAGTAATACCTCATCTCAACAGATATAACACCCCAGATTTATGAGTTTTCTGCGAGCGGTGAATCCCGTCTTAATCTCAATCTAACGTCAGGTCCAACGATCTTCGTCCTCCACCTAAATTGCGTTAGTATAGCATCTCTCCGAGGCGAGGACAGTTTTCACCCCGTACGTCAACGTTGACCATCGTTGCCTAGCGGCGCCGCTAACACCCCTTCTCTCGCGACATCGCGTCGTGATCTTCTCTCGTCTCTGTGTTTTTAGTATTCCCTGAAATGAAGTTGCGAAAAGTGAGATGGTCGGACTACGGGCGCTAACGCCGGTGATGGCTGCGCCTGTCGACGTTGGCGGTAGATAGCTAGGTAATATCTTCGTAAGCTCCGTCTTTTATGACAGGACTGGAGCGCCTCTCAAGGATATTGGTAATCTTCGGGCTGGCTGTAGTAATATCGGCGTCGCAGTGATCTCTCGCCTCGAAGATCCCCTTCCATGTGACCCTCTCCGCCGCCTCCTCTTTCACCACGTCCACCCCTGCCTTCCTCCTCTTCTCTCTATCCCTCTCGATCCCCCGGCTATACGCCTGTACAAGTCCGCCAACCGCCCTTTCCGTATGAGAGCCAAGACTTCGAAGAACCGTCTCTATAGCTGTTTCTCTCTCGCTCTTTCCCCTCCCCCTCTTTCCCTTCTCTCTCTCTCTCTCTCTCTCTCTTTTTCTCTTTCTCTCTTTCTCTACCGTTCTGCAACCATTCCTTGCAACTCTCTCTTTCTCTGTCTCTGTCTTTCTGTTTCTAACTCCCTTCGTAAGGTGTATTGACGCGACTTTGCAGCCTCATTCCGAAGTAAGAACGTGCAACATATGTATACCTATCTCCTCTTCGTTCTCACCGTACCTTCTTACACTTATCATTTCCCTATGTAACAGAGTTAATATCCACGATTTGATTTTACTGAGATTTCGCTTATATTTTTTAAGCAGTTATAATGCCAGTTTTATCGCAAGATAAATTTAGATTGTATTAAATATATAGACATAATATTTGATTAGTCGTCTGATGGCACAAATATATTTCAGTCAATTATACATTGGATATGATATTTCATAAATAGATACTTTACTCGATTTCTGTAATATCACTTATGTCACTATTTGTAGACACTTATCCCGCGATTAGAAATAACGTGCGCCGCAATATTCTGGTTTGAATTTCCTTATAGGATCATATCTTGACGCAAATTCATCATGTGATCCGCTCGCATCTTCGCGAGTGCGAGTAATATATTTGTATAATAATATCAGATGCGAATATATGCGAATACGGGTGCGGGAAATTATTTCAGGCGCTTTCTTAATCTTAATAAGCGCCGGGTAATATCGCGATTCACGCCATTCCATGGAACGGGTACAAATACGCTTGGTAACTCATTCTAGCGACGGTATTGCAGGCAAGAATTATAGCTCGGACATAACGAGCCGTCGATCGGTTCGTTACGTAGTCGGCGCTCGAGAGAGCCGAAGATAATTGGATGGCGTTCGATGAATTGCTCGTGCAACAATGGGACAGCAGTAAGACAAATCGCACTTCGGTGCCTGCGTTATCTGCGACGATGCAGAGGCGAGAAGCTTCAGCGATTATTTTGCTCTATTTTATCCCACTTGATAACGGTTGTTTCCTCTATAATCGTATAATATATATTGTTATAATTTGAATTAAAGTTTGAAATTTATCATATATTTTCGAATTCTATAAAGTGTCCACTAAATTACTTCGTGATTTTAAAACATTTTTTACGTAACGTCAGTAAAATGTGTTAAAATATGAAGTCGACATTTCTGTCGAAACGAAACTCGTTTCTGCACGGATATGCAGCGAACAATTTATTATAATTTATGCGTCCGTTACTTGTACTATAAATGTTATGCGGTTAACTCGGTTTTAAGCTAATTTTTCGTAAAAAAAAAAATACAGTCGCGCATTGGCACGAGGGCCGGATCTCGCGATAAACATTCATTACGCTGAAAACTAGCGCGTTAAGCGCGCGATCTAAATGTTTGTGTAATTACGACCGTAGATCTCTTGGAAACGTTTATTCCCATTAACAAGTTTGCCGCCTGCCGAGTCGTCGCGGTTGTCGCTTTAGATCTCCACAGATTTAGATCTCCACAAAGAGCCTTTTCGTTAGCATTCTCCCTCGGAACAGGCAAGGGTCGTGATGCTTAATTACAAAAATTAACGCCATCGCGACATCGTCGCTCGAACAATTGTTGAAGACTAATTAGAACAGCGATTTCATAACGCGAGGGCGTATAATGACCTCGCATTCATTCAATTTGACACCGGTGTGAATCCCACGAGTCCATCGCGACGTACCCTCTCTTCTCCCCTGTCCTGTATGTCCCCCCCTTTTCTCTGTGAGCCCCTACGTCTCGTATTTGGTGCGCGAGCGCCGAGTATAAACGGAACGACCTGGCTCCGGTATCGCCCGCGTGAGATTAACGCGCGAGGTAAAATAAAGGCCATTGAAATCCCCACGGCTCCCCGAACAAAAATAGTCGCCAATGAGAAAGGGAACCTTACAGTTTCTTTTCAGGGCTTTCATAAAAATTTCTGAAAACTAATTTTCTTCTTACATACAGGGCGCCGGGCGAGGTGCGCGAGCGGCGAGAACGGTATATAAGATTCGCGGCCTTCTTTCCTCTCGGCTCTCTTACCCCTCGCTCACCCTTCGACGTTCGCCACCTTCGCTATGCTCTCTCTTTCTCTCACTCTTTCTGCTATACAAGTTGTGGCGGCACATCTCTCTCCCTCCCGATACCCCTGTCAACTACCTCCATCGCCACCACCATCGTCGTCGTCGCGTCTCTACCCTCCGTTCTCCGTTCGCGCTACAGCACTTTTATACGAAGTGCTAATCTTCCAGACAAGCCCATGCCACCCTCTCCTTCCATCTTCATCCCTATTCCAGCGATCTTTTTCTCTCATTCTTTTTCCGTCAGTCTCACAAGCTGTAACCCCGTGCGGCCCCGCTACACTCTTCTTGCCGAAGTCAGTGCCGGGATTATAATATAATATCGCGCTTGTGCAAAGGAGAAAGCATTATCACGTCTCGACATCGTTGCACTTCTACATCGATTATACATCTGTATGCCAATAATCTCGATAATGTTCAGTGGTTTTTCTCTTTCTTGCGCTGGACTTATTATCGCTTTTATTTACTTATCATGATAGAGACTATAAAAACGAAGCTTTATCGCAAATTATATAATAATGAATAATGGATTAATAATATTGCTAAAATAAATTATTAATATTAAAAATAGATTCTTTTAAGAAAATTGATCTCTGTTTTTTAATAAGAAATTTTATTTTTTGAATAATTATTAAATTTAATGATCTATTTATCGAATTTAATGTGAAATGTAAGAAATATAATATTTGCCGTTAATGTTTGTTTGGTAGCGTACACGCCACGCACTATGTTGCCATTCGCACGGTAACACTCGAGTCAGCAGATAGGTAGTGACGCGTGCCGCTCCATGCGTCGCATTGATCTGCAAGATGAAATCGCGATAAGTACGAATTATTAAACACAATTATTTCAGTATTACATTTCACAATTAACATATCGTATAATTAATAACTTGTAAGCATACTGTAAATGTTAGACGACGATTATTTCTCGAAATAGATATGTATTTGCGCGAGACATCTATTCAGATCAGAAACTGAAATATAGAATAGACATGGTAAATTACTGTTTAACGATGAGAGATTATTATTTCTTCATATACAACGATGTTTCGCATACTTCTCTTATCACGTTTTGCCGATAAATGTAATTTATCGTTGATTAACCGTTACCGTTTTCGAATCAAGAGTATGGAGCATAGAACACACAAGTCGCCGAATAATTCAAGTTATCGAAAGCTGATATATCGATTATTTATCGATAATATTTCATGGGACCGCGCATCGTGTATGGTCAAAGTGCATGCAAAGTGCATGATCGTTACATTCTAGTAGCAGCTGGTGATATTAAAAAATGCCAATTATACTTAATTTTTATTTAAATAAAAAATAAACAGTTTATTACTTGTAAATAAATAGTAAAAACTAGAAAAAGAAGAGAAAGAAATGAAATAAAACTATAAAATCTTGACTCTTTGTAAAATGTAAAACTTTATTTAATTTTTTTTTCATAGTGTTCACATGTCATGGACGACGAATTCAGAACGAAATTTATATATTGTATGTTTATGTGAAATAAAAATAAGTTGCTGTAGAGAGAGGAATAAGATGAAAAAAGAATATTAGTATTTAAATATGTTATATCTCTTCCTTGCAAATGTTTCTTCAATAAAATTAAAAAAATATTAAGATTTGGTTTCTTTACATATCTTTCTCTACAGGATTAAATTTTATATGAATTAGTTCAAGAAAACAACATTCACAAATTTTGTTTAATGTTCATATATCGCATAAGTCAAAAACAGCACGGTACATATATTTTATAACATATTTTAGCCAATTTATTTAATACAAATTTCATTAATAATTATTAATTTATTCTTGCGTTATTATGCGCCAATCTTATTCTAATCTCTTTCATAGTCTATTTATTCACTTATATATATCAATTGGTTTATTTCATATTTGGTATTACAAAGTGAAATACAGTGTAATTTCAGTATGCATTATACGTATTATAGATAGAAAGTCGGTAGCCATGAAAATTTCGCAGATTTATTTTCAAAATTATTTAATATCTCTGTAACAACTTCGAAACGCGGTCTTTCATTGTGATACTTGCTCCTAGTAATAATAGTAATAAGAGTCGTGATTTTTTCTTGATATAAATATACAAAATATATCCAAGCATTAGAAAAATAAAATACAAGTCTTTCTTAGGAATTTTCTTTACATGCAATACATATATATTTTATAAATATACGTATGTATAAAGCGGGCGTCACGGCTTCTAAAGAAACGAAGGCACTGCCATTTGAGTAAGTTGCTCGATAAAAATTTCATTTCCTCGTCGCGAGGTCGCTCAGGGAAATTCGTATCGCTTCGAAAGCGTGACGCTATTTCGTCGTTCATTATCGCCCGGGTAGCATAACTCACCGCTGTACCGTCCCACGGGAGACCGGCGGACGCGCGGGGAACAATGTGACCGCCTCCTGAATTATTCCCTTTGATTGCTCGCTTTCGTCCCGCTTCGCTCGGTCCGATCTGACTCGTTGCGACCCTGCGATAAAGAGTTTTCGTGGCCCCGGCGCTCATGGTAACACGACTCCCGTCGAACCCTGATGCACGGATCACGGGGGTTGACACCGATTACACTCCCTCTCGCCCCTTCCCTTTCCGCCCCTGCTATCGTCGAGATGGAAGGTATGACGAGGACGAGGGAAGTCGGGGGTCGCGGACAGCCGGACGGACAGATGGACGGATGGATGGATGGCACGGCAATCAAACTCCCGTTAATATGGCTAAGTGGAAACGAACCTTCGCCGCATACACCGGCGCATGCTCGTGTATATCTCTGTTTGCTAGTTCCCGCCACGGAAAATTCATCAACTGGCCAATTGTCGATGGTACCGCGACGCAAAGTCACGCTCGATGTCTATTTAATCGTAACGGAAATACAAGGCGGTGTACTTGGTCCTTAATAGCCGACCATTGTTTTTTCTCTAATTAAAATCGACTCCTGAAACTACGCTATAATTAGCGACTGTAAAATATTTTTAAATGCTTTATAATCAATTATAAATCTAATGATAACGTACAAGAATGTTCCGAAAATGCAGAATCGGTTACACTTACGGTTTACGCTTACGAGATTCGATTCAACACGTTTTACGTGCGTTAAATTTGTGCGTGCAAACCGGAACCGCCAGTCGCGATGGCAGACCACTCTATCATACCGATCACAAAAAGACTTTTATTGGCTGACGCTAACGTACCTATTATATTAGCTATTATATTAGCGTGATCCATCTCTCGAGGACAGCTCGACAATAGCTCGATAAGGCTTCTAACGTTCGAACGCCTGATGCCCGCTTACGCGAGATGAATTGATATAGGAGCCGGGGATGCAAGCGTGGTGCAGTAGCATTATTTGTAACTTGCAGATTTTCGTTGATCCTTCTCCGTCTCTCTTTCTCTCTTGGCGAATCGCGATGTCGCGACGCGAAAACCTTAAGCCGAGGGGATGGCACTGATTGAGGAGCACGTCCGTCAGATAAGCGCGTAATAAATACGAGCTTCGTGAGTAAGCTAGAAGCGCCGCGGGTGAGTCAGCCTTTCGTCAAGTTGCCGAGATTTAGCACATTATCTATTCGCGAGTCGTTCTTTTTCTCTCGTGTCTAAAGATAATGAACGTTTAGAAGAAGCGAACCACTTCATCCGACGTAAAATAATTTACCGTCGCTTTACCGCGCACGGAGAATCGCGCGTCTCAATCTTGCGGAAGACAAAATTTCAATATACAAGTCGAATCATTCGCTCTTTCCTTCGAAAACAAACGCGCGACTCGATAAAAGCCGAGAAACACGGTCTGTAAATTTGACGCGACGGCGTCGGGACGCCTGAATCGGCCCGGGGACGTCGGTTCGCCTCGCGGTGAAAGCGTTTATACGATATTTATTGAATGTTGTTGCCATAGGCGCTCTGACAGTCCGTGAATGGGGAATGAACTGAACGGCGCGAAGGGAGATAAAGGCGCGGGAGACGACGAGAGAGGGAACAGGGGAACCCGGGAGCGAGAGAGCAAGTGAAAGCATACGGTCTGGGCATAGCGCGAATAGGCGAATCAATCATCCCGCGACTCATTAGCCACGCTGGTATACTTTTCCCTTCTCGTCGAGCCCCGGTTCCCTCTGTCTCTCATTCGCCCGTTCCTCGTCTCTCCTCTCTCCCGCCAAAAGACCTCCGCTGTTTCTCTCGAGAGGATTTCTCTCTCGCCGCACCCGTTACGAGAAGACGCTCGCCGTCCATTGTGAAGCCTCTACCGTGCTCACAATGCGTACCCGCTTTTAAGGCTCCCGCGTGAGGTAACAAAAAATTATGAGGTCGATGAAGAACTAATGATAAAAATCATCGAATCTTTTTGTATTCTGGAACAATATCTTTATCGACTGCGATTTTGTAGTATTGCTATCTCTAAAAGTTGCAATTAGTGTTATCGGAATAGTTGATATGTGTACATAGTGTAAATACATGCCTGAATAGAAACATCCTTGCTAGCATCTTAATAACATATTCAGTGCATATAGAGATCGGACTGATGTAAACGGACAGAAGAAACGTAAAAAAGACAAAGAGAGGATTGCAAACCGCTGACACACCGCTGCATCCGGACTCCTCGAACTGGCAAGCCCGTTGGTCGTTGGTTGGTTTAATGAAACGTTAATTAAGGGGAGAAGACTGCGCGCGAGTGTAGAGATCTTCGCTCTCGCAATTAACGCTACGGTACATACAACATTGACCGCGGCGTGGTTCGGCAATAATTCGCCTTCCGCGAGAGATGGAACAAGTCCCGGCAGGTGATTACACCTGCGTTACATAACGCGTTCGTTAAGTTCGGCCCGTTATTCCACGGCGATTTGATCGAGCGAACCGTTTATCGTGAAACCGGTAATTTATCTTTCTCTCTCTTTCTCTCTCTCCCCCTTCTCCCTATCCCCCTTTATCATCACGCCCCCTTCTTTGCCCGCTTCTCTCGTTCTCTTCTCAATTCTGGAAGTCGTGCATAACGAATTCGTCCCACCCCGCCGCGCGGTCGTTTCGTTTCTGCGGTGCACATTCTCTGGTGCACGTATTATCGACGTCCGTACGATATCCGCGTGCGTGTCTTTATGTCGTTACGAAAACATCGCCTGTCAAGTTACACGCTTACTTTGTAATCATTGCATGGATAGCCGGTGACTAGAAACGGGTAGCAAACGAGTTTTCCATCGTGTAGTATCCGAAGTATAATACATTGTTTTTTCCGCGAGCAACGATACTCTTTTTTTTGTGCAGTGACCGTATAATCGGGTCGACGTCGAAATGAATACGTAAGAATTTTGCAAAGTTAATAAAATAAGCTCGTTGAATTTCAACGTGCCTTTCTAAGATTAAACGGCTTAAGTACGATCGAGAGAGAAAGAAAGAGGGAGAGAGAGAGGAAGAGAAAGAGAGAGAATCGCGTATACACGTCCGCACAGACTCGACAATAACTACCAATATGCAGTGTTGCATAATACATCGCGTATAACGCGCGTCAAAGCCGCTTCTCTTGGCGTCGAAGTTCCTTCCCGGCATACAGGGACCGGACCCATTAGCAGGATATATCGAGTCCCGTAGGATTAGTCGGGTTGCCCCGCGGCGCCTGCCCCATCAGCTCAAAGGACAAACATAACTACTTTAGTCCCGGCCGCAAACTCAAGGGTTAAGCGAGCCTCCGTTACGCTTTACGCGAGCCCTCTGCACGCACCCCTCTCAGGACACGAAATCCTCGAACCTGCCCCTCCCGGTCTCCCTAACTCCCCTCCTCCCCCCTCCACCTGCGAGCTACCCCAAGTCCATCCCGAATCGCGCAGTCAGGATTGATTTCGCCTGAATATTTCATAGCCATCCAAGCCCGAACTTGTTGCCCCAAAAGCCCCCCCGCGCAGTTCATTAACGTCATTATTCTATGATGAATTTATCGTCCATCGTTGCTGCTCCTGCTGATGCTTGCCGTATGGGCTTGCCAAACTTAATGAGCGATTGCCCTGCGATCGCTAACGACTTGCTCGGGCGCATATATAGCCGCGTTTCGACATCGATTTTCATTAGATACACTTCCTTCGTTTTCTTATTCTACTTCCATTATGAATTTCCTTTCTCTCTAATTTTAAGAAATCGCGAGAGATATTAATGCTTTCTATGTCGTAAGTATAGCCACTGGCTGCGAGTTCTCCTTGACCAATCGGAAAATATTTTAGTCAGATCTCTAGACGAATACCGAAGGTATTTGCTTCGCGTCTATTTCTATTCGTCGATGCAGCCACAAATTAGCGTGATAGATGAAGCAAATTTACAAGGAATCAACGAAACTGCCGGATTATTGCGTATTTATCTGAATGTCTCGCGTCATATTAGCGGCATTAGCGGCGTCCATGGTTATCTTAGCTCAATCAATTAATCACAACGACGGTACAATTCGGGATATCATGCCAAATAGCGACCTTTAACTGCATTATCTCGTCGTCGTTTACTATTGGTCACTATATTCATGCCGCGAGACGTTATACGGACCCCAAATAAAATGTCGCGACTTTATCCGGTCGATAGCAGCGAGCGCAGCAAGGAAAAGAGGAGTACAAAGTATTCGTGCGTGGATCGTGCTTGACAAATAATCGCGATGAAAACGCGTTATCTTCTACGTTCTCCGCGCGCGATTACGATAGTTATTAATGGCCATAATTACAGACATATCGTGTCACTATGTAACGGAAGACGTCGATTATTTCGTATCACTAATGTCGATCGAGCCGCAACTCGCTGTTCTAATCAATAGAGAGTAGACGGTTGCCAGGGGATGGGACATACAGCTCTGCGATGTCGTAATTATAATTATTAGGTAAACACACAGAGCGGCGCAGCTTGCACGCTGTGTTACATAGACATGTCATACACGCACGTTTCTCTCTCGCGCGCTCTCACTCTCTTTCTCTCTCTCTGTTTCCCTCTCTCTGTCTCCCTCTCTCTGTGTGCGCCAAGCGTAGCTTTGGTGTACCGTGTGACTGCAATATATCCCAGCTATGCATTATGCACGGAATCCTCTCATTGGCTCGTAGCGTGCAGTCGATACTCTGCATTCAATGGATGTCTATAGGCCCAGACCTCGCCCGATGCCACTGCGTTTGTTGCGATCGATTAAGCGAAAATATTCGCTTCGCGGATGCCGGCTGAAATGTCAGGATAACTATGTCGGCGCGAACATGTAATATCTATACGGCAATCAGAACATTCAGAACTGCATATGGTTTCCTATACGATCATTAAAACCAATGACAGAAATGGTAACTCTATATTATGAAAATTGTAACAGAACTACATATTTCTTTCTTTCCCTCCCTCTCTTTCTCCCGATCATAAATATTTTCAAAAATAAGAAATGTATTTCTATTTATTGAGTTTATAAAGGCCGAATTGCTTCTATTTAATCTGTTAAGAGCGCGTTCTTCGATCATCGACGACTGGCGAACATGCGCGAGTCTCTTTTATCGCGGCGCCCATAATTTCTAACGTAGTCCGATATATATTCTACCCGTAAATAGCTTTCCAATCGCGCGCGAGGAAATTGCCGTCGCTTCTCGATGGCAAATTACAAGAGTTCCGGAACGCCGGCCAGCGGAAGGAAAAAGGACGCGATCAGGCAGGGAGCCTTAAACTTGCGGGCGTACTCAATTTCAAAATGGCCAATAGGAGCTCCAGCCGTCATTTCTTCGGTTTGCCGGTGCAGCCGAAACCAAATACAGCGCGCGGTAGCGTTTCTCATTAATTTTTTATTTCGCAAGCACGAAAACTCGCCGCTTGGGAAAGTTCATCCGGCGTTCCGTCTACTTCCCGTCGTTTTCTCTTTCCTACCCTTCGCGCCGTGCTCGTGGAAAAAAAATGCGCGGAAGACAGTCTCAGATGGGGAGATTCCCGGACGGTGTGCCGGTAGAAACAAATGCGCGAAGATCAAAGTGCGCCCCGGGCTCATCGGACGGGACTGATTATTTTTATGACGTTACGTCACGGGCACGGGGTTGTCCGCGAGATGAGATACCTCCTTCCCGTCACGCCGTATAACGAATCTTCGCCGAGAAAGAGAGCGGTCCAACCCTCCTCGTGCTACTGACAACGACCTGCCGCCTCGTGACCGGAATACATCTTGCCGCCTTTTATTTCGCGTCGTTCTTACCTTATTACTTACTGCGACGATAGACGACTCGGCGAATTAATGGACGTGGACATCGCGAACGAAAGAGAGCAAAGAAGAATGACAGTGATATAGAGATGAAGCAGTTCGCGGGATATATTTTATGGCGAAACGTGATTCGAGATGTGACTCTTGTATGTTATTTAATATCCGTTCTTGGATAAATCGCTAATCATAATTATCGTTTGCATGAAAACTCATCATTGTAAACTTTGACAAGCATTCTAACTATTCGTTTGAAGCAGAAGAAATATCTATTCAGCAATTTTACAATTTTTGTGCTGTAGTCTGTGTGGACACCACGTATACGTACTTATATATTTCTCAAACTGTCAGTTTGAGACTGGCAATTTTTCGCGTCGATATGTGTGTGCTCTCCGTCTTGTTACATAATAATAGAACGAATTCGGTATGACAAAGGACGCCGACGGTGACGGGAATTAAGAAGCCGCGTATTATCCCGCAATGCGCCGTGCGACAGATTGACGGTGTTATTCTTAACCAAATGAGAAACGTCGCCGAAGCATGCGTGTGTGTTACGCAGGCGGGAGATTTTTTTTCGTCTCGGCTCTTTCTTTCTCTCGTGTGGCAGTCAGCTTCCTTCGGCGCTGACAAAAAGCAGCTCCGACTCTCGAGATGTGGTAACAGCTCGGGATAAAATATACACCTGCGCGTTCAGCCGCATGCAAAACGCTCCGACATATGAGGAAAAATGCTCCATTATTTGCGCCGACAATGATTAAGTGAATAATCACTGCGATTAAAATCGCAATACATAATGACGTAATACAACGAAGTCTAATCTAAATAATACTATAATTGTGATAGCAACTTGGGAAATAACATTAACTCTTGTTTTTTTATTACAGAAAAATTTATTTGCTTTAATGAATAAATAAGTAAAAATAATCGTACATGAAATTATGAAACTATTAAAAAATAGTAATAACTTCTCTGTAATTTTCTCTCTCTCTCTCTCTCTCTCTCTCTCTCTCTCTCTCTCTCTCACATTCTCTTTGATGCCGCTAATGTTCGCTAATTGTCTACTATTGTAAATCTGTGCAAGCTTAAATGCCGCTTGCCAGACTTGTAAGAAGCATCTATCAATCTATCACGTGTGAACGTAGGTGCAATGTGAGAGACAAAAGAACGGACCAGGTATGAGGCATTATTAACGTCGACCATCGAACCTCCTTAATGTCTTCTAATGTCGACTGGTAGAGAGGCATTTGTTCACTTATGATCTCGTTCGAGAAAGCTGTGCAAGATTATTTCCCTTATCAATGAAATTAAACGATATTTTAAATATCATTAAACAATATTTTTTTTATAACAATTCAGAATTTACAATCGTATTTGTAGTAAGTAAAGTAGCGATTGTTTTAGAAATAGAAATATTTTAATTGATGTATTTCTCTTTTTGTCTACTAACTCCATAAAAGTCCCATCAATTTTGAATATTCCTAGAAATCATGCGGTTTATTCAAGTGTTGGCTGACCGTATCTGTCGCAATCTTGGAATCGTGTCGGTTTTTCGAGAAACTGGGAAGATTTCCAGAGGGGCGCGACTAACGAAAATGTCCCGACTCCCGAGTGATGGACGGACGGTCTCAGAGGGATATAGGGGGAGGCGAATAAATTAACAGCGTCATCAACATCCGGAGAAGTGAGAGAGAGATGAGTTATGCCTCTCAACGCCGCGTCTGAGAAACGGAGTATCTCGGTGTAGATACTGTACACCCCGTACTGTTACTCGCGGATGCCCCGCGTGTCATTTCTCGAACGAAAATAACGCGCGGTATTTATAGTCGCTTTTTATGTGAAAACTTAAGTGCTTGTCGTAAAATTACATCGGTACATGCCGAACTATCTGCTGTTCGTAAAAAAAAATATATCGACTAAAATGAGCCGAAGAAAAAATCGTGTCTCCTCATGAAATTGAACGTAATATTTGAAATCAGAGACTGGTCGGAGAAATCACTGAAATCTTTTCAATAGAAACATAAAGATTCATGTCTACATCGTGTCTTTCATATTTATGCACATTATAAAAACTTGTTTTGTCAGCCGCATTATGTAATACAAAAATTGCGAGCTTGGAAAATTCTTACGCATAAATATTCATAAGAATACGCTTGAAACCTCGTTACTCCAATTAACATAACTCGGCACATACACATTAAGCAGCACTCGTATTAATTTTACATCATGTATAATTAGGTGATACATGTAACTTTTTCGCTCATCCAACAATCTTAGGGTTTAAGTAATATCGATTTATGTATTCTTCTTTACCAGATTGTGTAATAGCTATTAAAAAGCAATTAATCGCTGATTCGTTTTCTAATACGCCGAGCATAAGAACAACGTCACTAATTAACGCCATAGGGAAGTCGGATTATGTAAAATCTGTAATAAGCTACTATTCGTTCATACAAATTTATAACATTGCACAAAATTACTACGTTGCATAGACTATGTAGCGAGCAAAGCCCGGAAGCGGAGCTTCAACCAATGATTGAAATTGCTATAATTTCGGTTAATTTAATTCTTGATGCTGGAATAGTTATCGATTACCAAATGGTTATTAATTAATAGGCTAAATTTCTTAAGTACCTAACTAGAATAATTATATTTGTATCGTATTCCCATTTTCTATGTCTGATTACAGTTAATTCTATAAAACAGGAAAAAGATTATAAATTTATCCGCACAATTAACTTATACACATATATCAGTAATATCCTATATTTTATCGTTCAAATGAAAAGATCAACATGTATGTATGGTATATACATATATGTAGTGATTTATAAATCTCTTTTATTTCTTACTTCTTACGTTATCATTTTTCTTGCCTGTGTGCAACGTCGACTCAACACTGGCCGAAATTGTAGCGGTCTCTCAATGCCTGATTCTAACTACGCGTGGATGCGGAAAAAGATCACAGAGATTCGATACGCATCGTAGCGCCGCTTACACACGCGCAATATAATTACAAAGTATATAGCGCGCACCCACACCCACGCACAGTTTCGTTTTCTTTGGATCCCTAACACAAGACGCGCTTTGTACGCGTTTCCCCTCCCTCATTTCCTAACGACAAAAGAAAAGGCGCGTTCGCGCCCTCCGGTGCCCTCTTCCGCTGCCTTTCCGCACGCCCACCTACCGTGCGCGCGTGTATGCCTTAGCAATTCCCACAAACGTATATACGTGTGCCGTTAATGCGCTAACGTGAAAAGCTTCGGTTGACTGCGTAAAAATTTAACGATGCACTGTAATTTATGCGTCTCGCAATTTATACGCTGCAAATCGATGAGTGCGCGAGATGAATCCAATTAACTCTTTCTACCAGCCTGACCGGATCCTACGCTAATTTGTTTCTGTAAACGAATAACTCTACTTCTGTATAAATAAACACCACTGAGCGTATATATGTAGATTGGCGAACACAGAGATTATTCCCCAGATACTTGTC
This sequence comes from Temnothorax longispinosus, assembly GCF_030848805.1. Taxonomy (NCBI): domain Eukaryota; kingdom Metazoa; phylum Arthropoda; class Insecta; order Hymenoptera; family Formicidae; genus Temnothorax; species Temnothorax longispinosus. The sequence continues at coordinate 1,890,365 of NC_092363.1, read as the reverse complement.
GTATCGTTCATCTATGTAAACTACGCGCGGAGAAGTCGCGTCGGTCATTATATCCGAAGTAAAAGAAAAAAGGAAAAATCAAAACGCGCGTCTGACGTAATTGAGCTTAGTCACTCGAGTCAACCGGCTCGTTTCCGGGGACCTCTTCCGTCAAGCACACCCATTCCAGTTGCCCATTATTCGTCGCTCCCGCTAATATGGACCACGTGTTTTGAATGGCGACGCTACGAAAGACGGCGATGGTCTCTTCACGAAAGGGACCGTCGAGTATCGCGCTTCAGCGGGCCTGGACCAGCACGTGCAAACCTTCTCTGACCTTCGCCATGGCTCCTCCACTTCCTCGCGCTTCGCTGCGAACCGCCATCCTGGCGGCCATCAGCCTTTCTACGTCAGACAACAGTTCCATTGTGGCCGGTCCACGATTTACATACTTGCACGTTTACGTCGAGCGTATGCGTGTACACTGGACTGACTGTATCACGCGCCGTATTAATCGCAACGTGTCGTTCGCTTATGCGCAAGGAGAACGCCCCCGTCCACCCAGTGTTCGAGCGTGCCTGTAAGCGCAATGTTAGAATACAAAGTAGTCGAAGACCTGAAGCAGATTTAAATTACGTTATTAAGGTTTAAATTAAATAAGTTTAATATTTATTGATATTGCCTCTTGTTCGAAACTAAAATTTATTTAACCAATTGTCGTGTGGATTGCGTTCGTCTTTGTTTTCGCAAATTACGTCAAAGTAATGCGAGTTCTACGAATGGTAACCCAAAATTAGCGCTGATTGTTGTATCTAACTTCCGATAATTGGGCAAGCATTGTAACACCAAGCCTTTCTCGCGACTCGCTAAAAGAGGGCCCCCCTTCTGTCCGAGAGAAAAGAGAGGCACGATCTTTATCTACCTAAAGTCGAAGACAGATAGGAAAAGGGGAAATCATTCCTATAGAAACGTTAATAATAATAATCATAATAATTCTCTTCTCTTTTCACGACGTCTGTTCGACGCAGCCTTTTCATCGGAACGTGAATGGGTCGAACGAGTTGAGCCACATCCTCTTCGAGCTCCCTTTTTCCTACCTCCTTCAGCTCCACCATCATTGCCGTCTCCACCCTCATGCCCCCCTATAAGCCCCTTCCTCATTTTCTCGCAAGGAGCATCCATTGGAGACCGCGGTACCGATTGTACGCTCTTCGCCGATCTAGGAAGTCACGTATGAATAGAGCCAGTTTCCGCGACGTTCTTCGACCGCTTTTTTCCCTCGGAACTATCATGCGCCGAGAAAAACGCGAATAACGCGCGCATGTATGCGCCAATCGATTGCACAACCGATTCGGTGCTAAGTACGTAGTACGATTCTATTCTGTATACCTATTATCAAAATTTGTAAAAGATTTCTCATTTTTATACGTATATTATCGGTTATCAATTTTAATTTTTAGCAAGATTAACATTATGTCGGTTTCTAAAATCAGAATTAAAAAGAAGCTATTATTTAAATTTCAATTAAAATCAACGTTAATGAATATGAACGTTACAGAAGAGGAGAAGTGAAGTTTCAAGATGCTGTTACTAACACGAGTATGAAATTTCTGTATAGTAGTCTTATACATCTCAATCATCGTTCCTACAATGTTTTTGCGTTGCTGACAGGAGTATAATTACGTCTAGAAAAAAGTCCCTGTTTTCTATCCGGGAAGATGTATTTAATCACGCCAACATACAATGAACTTTTATCTCCTCTCGGAAAAAAAACATTGTAGAAAAAGATTTAGTCATTCACAGCGCTATCTAATATGTTGCAAATTTCTTATATTTTCTTGATAATTAATTAAATTAATATTATATTACCGCGTACCACATATATTTGACATTTCACTTTGTATCGTAAATTATTAATTAATATCCTAACAAAATGTACAGCCTTATAACATTTAATTGATAACAATTTCGATTGCCGGCGGCAATCCGTGATCGACACAGAGATATGAAAGGGACACAAAAGGAAGGAAAGTAGATATGTTCGCGCAAAAAGACTCGCTTCTGAATCTACCATCCGCCGGCGTTTCTCTTTCATGCTGGTTTACCCGATACGCTCTTGTCGACGCATGTCTATACAAATTAGTCGCGTGTACATACAAGTACATCGTTGCACGAGCGACTACCGCACGGATTCCACGTAGCGCCGCGTGTGTTACATAGATAGAGCGACTCCGCGGGACTCCCGCAGCATGATCCAATCAAACGCCAAAGTGGATCGCAACAAAACGCCATACCATGATTTCTATCGTTGGCCCAACGAATTTCAATATGGATCCGGTATGCCCGAATAACCACTTATCTCTTCCCAGGGCAGGTATTCGTACACGCGATATGAAAGGCGCGGCCGGCGCGGCGCATCGCACGAGACAACATGAATGCCGCGAGAGCACGGCGAACAGCGAGTATGCAGTCGCCCTTTCCAATAAATTCGTCCCGTGTTCTCTTTAAAATAATCTGTCCTACCTGTACGCATGACACGCTGACAACGAAGCCACACTGACATCGTGATTAATATCGCGTCCCGATCGTGTAAAAATTTTCAGATCCGACAAGTCTGGATATTTTCCAGGAAAAAAAAGAGAGAATTTGGTTCAAAATATTTTTTGAAACTACCACGAAGTTATATCGTCATCACTTGTAAAATATCTGCTGGATTTATTTAATTTATTTTTGGCCTAGTCTTCGAAAAGCTTTTATATTTAGGTGTGTCTTTATATATATTCGTTAAACGACAAAAATTTGAATCTTGTTAATACTATTAAAATTTATCAACGGGACTAAATGTCGCTCTATGCAACCGGTGATATTTATAACAATTTACGTATGCTAATCGCTTGTTATTTTTCATATGTCAACGCGCGCTAAAGCAATTTGCATGGTTATAGGCTATAGATTCTCGCTTGACATTCTCGCGATGCACTCTATTATATCACATCCGTTTTTTCCCCGCGAGAGATCTCGTTGATTAGAATCATTTGTAACATATCGGTATCATTTATAACATCATTAATTTCTCGCTTTGACAATGATTATATCTCGATGATAATCGTATATCCGTTCCGCGGACGACGATAAAGTACAGTCTTTTTTTTCAAATGTATGCGCTGGTGACGTAATTAATATTCGGACAAGGTTTATCGAAATTAACCATAGATTATCCGCTTCGAATCACCATTCGTCGCGCGTGTCCTCAACATTTCGCTTCATTAAAATTTCAATCTCATGTGGTCTCATCTTTCTCTGAACTGACTTTACTGCAGTGCCAAAAAGACGCCGAAGGACCGATAGCTTTGTCGAATGGAAAAAGGGGATTGCCTATTTAGAAGCTGATGGTTCGAAAGCCCTAAGGTGACGTCATTTATCTGGTAGGAAAAAGACGAACGGGACGGCGGCGTTTAGAGAAATACGTAGATAGGTAGCGATAGTAGACGAGCGAGTAAGAAAACGGGCAAAGAAAGAAGAGGCAGGCGGTAAGAGAGAAGGCAGGTACGATCTTTAGGGGATGACGAAGATGCGTTTTTGTCGGCGCAGTTACGGGAGGGTGAGAAGATCGCTTCTTTTTTACCCATCCTTTAACTTTCTCACTCTGGCTTCGTCTTTTTCTTCGCATTTCTTTCTCTTTACAAGGCGGCGCGTTTAAGAAAGCCCACCCCGTCATCCCTTCTTTCGATCTTTCTTTCCCTTTCTTCCCTTTTACACCGTCCTGGTCGCCGTCCTCGTCGTTGGTCTCGAAGAACCGGAGAACCGAGAGCGCGAGGGCGAGGTTCCATGGATGAGAAACGTGTTTGTCAATAGCCTGTTAATGCGCTAAGCCATTAATCATTGCGAGCGCTCGCTCCTGTCACCGCGAACTTAAACCATCCCCCGAACTCCGAAGCCGGTAGGGAAGAGGTGGGAGTGAGAGCACGGGGGTGGCTGTGCAAAACACCAAGAACCGACTTGTGCGGTTCTTTCCTGATCCCGAGACCTCGTTTCCGGCACTCATCCTCCCCATCTCTTCGTCCGTTTATTTCTACGTTACGTTTGCTGGTAAACAGAATTTAATTCCCAAAGCATTTTTGATTAAATTGGATTTATTGATTCTTAATGAGACAAAGTCTCAGCAAATGCACTTTAACCCGGAAATAGTCGCCTAGTTTTTTTTTTATACGTACACGATTACCTGAAATAATTTTTATACCCCTGCGAGAAAATAAAGCTTAGAATACTTTCATATCTCTTTGTCTATTTCTCGGATTAATATAGAATCTGTATTATTGAAAGCTGCACATATCCGTTTTCTCCGTATTGTTCACCTATACATTCAATTTATATATATCAATTGATTCATCAATATTTGATTTCTTTATAATTTGGGCAAAAATCTTTTTTATACAATGCTAAATATTTGATGGCAATGTTAAAAAATATTTAAAAATCTATAGATATTTATATATCTGATCTGTGGATATTTATTAAAAATACATTTATTGAAAATGTGCACTGGAATATCTGAAGAAAGGCGAGATTGTCGAAACGCAGTAGTGCCTGATCTTTTCGTTGCGGGCCGAGTTGTCGCTCTTAATTTCTACGTTTTCGCAGCGCGAAACAGTTGCGTCGGCGACGTAAAGCGGCGGCGGCCGCCTTCGTGCAACGCGATACATGCTCGTCTATCATATCGGAAGGATCTTCGCGCGCGTTAATGCACGGCCACGTAATAATATCTCGCTAGCGGCGTGCGAGAGAGCGGAGATTCGCTCTCTGAAATAACCGCGCGTTTGCGGCCGGCGTGCACGCGCGGGCGTAGAGTTTATGGAGATGATGATCGGGACGCTTCTGTAGAATGCAGCAAGGAAGAGGAAGACGAAGAGGAGGAGTACGAGGTGAGAGGAAGCGAACAAACTCGAATGAGGAAGAAGGAGAGAGACGATTAGAGAGAGAAAGAGAGAGAGAGGGGGGGAGGAAGGGAGAGAGAAAAGGAGGGGGAGGGAGAAAGAGATAGAGCATTTCTATTTATAACGTTCTATTCGTTTCGGGTAGCTTCGGATGCTGCATGGATCTGCCATGGCGGAAGGCATTATTATGGTAAACGAACGTACGATGCTCCGTTTATTATCTCGAAGTTTATTGTGCTTTCGCGGCCGATTAACTTGTCTAGTCTCGAGATCGGAACCGTTTGCGAGCTCATGCGTGTGTATGCGCGCGTACGAGAGTCGCGCACGCACGATACGTCCCGTTGCTGAAGTCTCCTCTAAACGTCTCGCTCATTCAGAAATCTGTAGTACAGTCTGTAATCTACAAAGCTGCCCGTACTTAAATTTATAATAATATATCAAATATATAATAATGAGATGTGAAGGAAAGGAAGGTCAATATTATGCTAAACGATTTGTCATAAAGTGCGATTAGGGACTCTTATTTTATTGTCACTTGCAAATGTAAGCGGCTCTTTGCATAATCATAATCCGAGTTCCAACGTTTTGTGGATTAGACGATCCGCGGTAACGAACCGCGGATAATAAACGTTTAGCGTTTAACGAGTACAGGCACTATAATTCGCCTCGTGAAACTTGTAAATGCACGGCTGTAACGAGAAATTCGCGCACCGGCGCGCGTACATAAATTAACGTTAACAAGACACGGCCTGTAACGTTAATAGACGCATAGCCAGCCGGGTGCAATCTACGAATTAGCGGCGACTCAACCTCGTAAAACTCGCCGATTAGAAATCCCGAAAGGCGGATATGCGTGTCCGAAAGCGAGACCACTGCTCGTAAAGGCCGGAATCGTATCGCGAAGTGACTGTCCCGCGTTAAAAAAAATATTCGTCTGCAGTCGCGCGCTTTTCTCTCGTTATTCTTACCTTCTTTTACTTGACATTCATTCGTTCATTCATTATCTCGAGGAGATGAGAGGCGTGTTGGCAGGGTTGCCTTCGTCATCATCTCCGCGAGACTTCCCGTAAACGTTAGTTGAAATTAACCACGGGTTTATCCGATCCTTCGTCTCTTTCGAATTATGCCTCCGTAAGGATCGGCTCTGACGGGGGATCAGTTAAGCATCAGTTAACGTTAACTAATCGCTTATGGGAACGCATGGGCCGTATGGGTCATATCGTTCTTACGCGCTGACCTCGAGGATACGCGATACATCATCGTGAGTGCACACAATGTGCTTTCCCAAGTACAAACTGCTTATTGTTTCTCGCGGGCGGCCGCGGCGTGCGCGCGCTCACTCGCTCGTCGCTGCTGCTGTGAGGGCCGAGAAGGAGTCGAGAAACGATAATAATAGCTGTGTGCGCGGCCTCCTCGCAGCCGCCACTCACAAAGTCACGAGAGCGGGCCGTTTTCTCGCTCCGGCTTTATAAAATATCCTCGCCATTCTTTCGCGCCTGACTCACTCCTTCGTCCGTGCCGTGCTCCATTCATGAGGGCGGCCGTGCGCGCGGAACAGTGATCCGCACTGTGCGGCTACGCTGCTTTAATTACACGTGTATGTATCGTGCATACCCGCGTACCCGTGCCGCCACGACAGACACACGCTCCTTTCTGTCGTCGTCGACTTCTCTCGGTCGTAGGAAACGCTCGACTCTTCAATTTTTCATAAGTACAACCGTGTAATTAAAATTATTTATTCTTCACTCTTATTTTCTACGTAATCGCCATAGATTTTCCCCTTAGGAAGAAATAAGAATTGCGATCTGAGTGACTCTTTGTCTACGTGATATCGACGTTATTATCTATCGAGAGTTGCGCGAAACTGCTCGAAGGCGAGAACTTGTGTGATGTCTACGATCGATTCAGATCGGCAGCTCGAATTCCGCGAGTTCGCACGGTGGTGTGCACGTCGTAATATAATTTCATATATCTGATACAAATATGCGCACGTGCATTGTCGGTCTCAAATGAGATCCTATTGTCTCGGCGAATATCGTTGCGAGGAGCGCGTGTTCCCGCAGAGCCGGTTGCGTGCGTAAGAAATCGTCGTTTCGTAGCCATTAGTAATTAAGATTTCGAGCTGCGATGGGAACGGATGCAGTTAACGTGAAAAAAAGGAAGGAAAAACAAAGGAAGTTTTTTCATACTAATTTTCTGTTAAGTGGATGATGAGAAGGCCGCTATTATCGGCCGTTGTTTGCGCTCGTTATTTCAATACAGAAGTTAATGATACAGTTCTGCGAGTTGTTTAAGCCGCGTCGTTAATCATCGTGTTTCGCGGTTAAGCGAGCGTTCCCCGTTGTGGCGTATATAGTTTAAATTATATTGTTTAACACGCGCGTTGCTTTTAGAACATTATCGTGATAAATATCTCGGAAGCCTTGAATGATTTATAATCGTTCTAATCTCAGATCGAGAGATTATAACTCCGATTATAAACGAATGATCATTATTATTAGATCGTCTTATTTTAATAAGATTTACGAGGCGAAACGGTATCCGTTGAAATTAAATAATTAAATAAATAAAAAATGGTTTATTAATCGTAATAAAAAGATAAATATCAGCGTCTGCTAGACTGCTCCGAATTTTATAGGTTTTGCTACAATTTCCGTAACTAACATAGCTACTTCTGATATATATATAATCTGTAATTGCAAAACCGCTTCTGTGACGTAGTCGTCCTCGCTTCATGAGATTAGAGCCCGTTCTACAATCGACAACCACGAATCGATCGATCATTGTACGGGTCCCCTTTATCGCCATGCACGGCGACAATGCGCCGACCAGTGCGCTCTCCATCGTACGTTAAGCTGGTGCGCCGTAATTCACGCCTACACGCGCACGCGTGTGCGCTCGCGGTAAACCCACCGTCGTCGTCGATCCGCGTGTACCAGAACGGTCGCCTATTACGGGCGCGACCGCATATGTACGCGGATTTTAATTATTTTCCAACCCGGACACCTGTCACGTCACGGGCGCGCACGCGTGCGTGCTCTATTTATACATGCGCGTTTAACGGTCAATAGTATTTCGCCACGCTGTTACCGAGGCGAAATTTTCGTCTTCTTCTCGCCTCTCTCGCGTTCGTCGCGCGAGGAAGCGCAGTGCCCCGATGCTTTGCGCCGGCGCGACTCGAGTGTCGGCGCGTGTGTACGCACGCGGTCACTCGTGCGCGGGCACGCGCCCGCATCTCTACCGTGGTCACTTTCTGCCTGCCCCACCGCGTGTCTCGTTTCTCTCTCTCTCTCTCTCTCTCTCTCTCTTTTGCTCTCTCTTTCTCTGTCTCTCTCTCGTGCTTCGCAACTTTTCTTTCTTCCCACGCCAAGCTTCGCCAATGCAACGTGATGCATTGACGTGGTGCGACACGATGCACTCATTGAGCGTATGAACACGTCTGTTAAATTCATTTCTAAAGATTAATTTTTTCATCTACAATCTGATCATTTCAATAATTATCATTTAGTTAATTGAATGTCAGAGTTAACGAAAGACAAGAACAATCATGACTGAAGGTATCTTGGAATTATTGTTAGAAATTATGAAGTAATTTGTTGCGATAGAAACGACAAGAGTAAGTTTAGTCCGAGGAATAATATCGTGCTTCGAAGTAACTGCGGGCAGTCATCAACGTCATCCTTTTTCTGAATTTCCTAACCCATTATATTCAGAATCGCGTCCCACGCAACAATTGTTACTTTGTCCTACAGCAATGTAAATGCAAACAGTTTAAGTTTCGAGCTTGGAAAATTATCAGACAACTTAATACAGTCGGGGTGTTTATGATAAAATGCTGAACTAACGTGCAACAACTGTAACGAGCGAGCAATCGAAAAATCGATGAGTATTTTTTCTTCTTTGCTCTATAGGGTATTGAAAGAATAGATTACCAATATCATTCTATTATTATTCTTCTATTTTAATAACATAAAGATCAATTACAAGCTGAAAAATTCTCGTTTACGAGTTATTCGCGCACAAAATCTGAAGGACATTACCGCATGGAGATGTAGAGGGGTCAGAGGGGATGACGATGAGGAGATGTGTGTGGTGGAAGTATAAAGAAAAGCGTCCGACAAAGGTTACTATTTATAATCGGTACAGTGCACGTTACCGGATGAGCCGGGCGGGGGTGATGCGCGAGGAAGAAGAAGAAGAAGAAGAAGAGGACCAAGAAGAAACAGCGACAGCAACGATGCACGGAGGAACGGGCGGTCAGACGCGGAGACGGCGATATATTAATAATGGGAGCAACAAAGCGGGGTGGAAGAGAGGGATAAAGGAACGAAGGAGTAAAAAAAGGATACGGGAAGAGGAGGGGAGGGGGGCAAGCATATAGTGGCTCCGCTGTCTTCCTTTCCCTTCGTTCTCTCAGTTCCTGATCTAAATTCGTCTCAAGCCCCGTTGCAACCGTTTGGCTTAAGGCTAACGGTTTGTTCGGCCTTCTCTCTCTGACTCTCTTCCTCCTCTTCCACCCACCCCGCTGTCATTCTTTCGTCCTTCCTCGTCCACTTCGCTCGGAACGCTCTACCTCTGTCTCTCTTTCCCTATCTCTCTGTCGCGAAATCGCGACTCGACGACTCTCATTCATGAGAGGACGCGCGAGTAGATAGAGAAGCGATCGGGGTGAAGCTACGGAGAGGGACGGACAGAAAGAGTAAGAAAGAGAGAGAACGAGACAAACGCGAAACGAGAAGAGAAAGAGAGAGAGAGAGAGAGGCCAGCTTGAGCGGCCGGAAATGCTCAGAAGCCAATGTTCATTCACAAGCGGCGACGGCTGCGTTGTCATCCTTCTCGTCTTTTTCCTTTTCCTTCATCTCGACTCCACGTCCGTTCCCTCCTGTCCTCTTCCTCCTACACGAAAGTTCTCTCATCCGCGCTTCTTCATCGTCGTCGTCGTCGTCTTCTAGTTGTCGACGACCACGACGACGATTACGACGACGACGGCGACGTCCAGCAGCGTGAGCAAAACGTTCCGACGCCACCGACGCCGCCGCCTCGCATAAATCTCGTTTCTCTCCCTCTTTCTCTCTTCCTCCTTCCCTGTCTCTCTCTCGATCGCTATTCTCTTTCTCCCTTTCTTTCTCTCCTACACCCACTAGAGAGCCTGGCATACCCTACGGGAGGATGCACAAGCAGTACGCGGAACGCGTACAACACTCATTGTTCTTGTCGGTTCCCGCACCCGCAACCGGTACCGGAATAGCATGGTATCCCGCGTGCTACCGCGTTAATACTGCGCCCGTGCAACGCATAACGATAGCCCATCTCGCGTTTCTGCGCCAAACTCGTAAGCGCGCCCGTTCTCCAGCGGAAAACGTACGATCTCTGATCCCAGCTTAAACACACGGAGTTAAACTAACCCACGCACCAACAATGCATGATATCTTATTGTACTCGCGACGCTTTACCAATGCAATGTCACAACATTTTGCAAAGTTTAGTACATTATAGAATAGCCACGACGTGCAATGATAGTTATTTATAGATAAATTTAGGTATACGTGAAAAATAATGATTACGTTTTTTTTATCATTTCTGCTTAATTTAAATTTTCATTGAAGACGTAACAATGCATAAATATCTGGCACTATTTGCCTTTTTATTGTAATATATACAGGTTTCCCCCGCTAGCCAAAAGTATAGAGCGTTCCTATGAAATCTTTCGTAAACCGAAATGACGCACAGCGAAGAAGCAATTACCATTAATTTATATGGGAAAATTTTTTTTCGTAAAAGCGAAAATCCTTTTTGGATTTTTTTCGGTTAGTGGAAACAGGTATTAATGTGGGTCTTTCGTAAAAGCGAAATGACGTAAAGCAAACTTTTGAAAAGCGGGACCTGTATACACTGAGAAACCTATTTTGTTGAATCAACTATAAATCCTTGTTTGGATATGAGCCAACAAATTCTTTAGTTAATATAACAAAAAATTTAGTTATGTTAAAAAATTTTTGTTATGTTAACCAAATTTTTTGTTATATTAACTAAAGAATTTGTTTGCTCATATTCGAACAAGGATTTATAGTTGATTCAACAAAATGGGTTTCTCAGTGTGTTTTATTTATGTGAAACATATAATGGAATAACATAGTAATCCCAAGTAATGAAATTTAAATATTTCTGATGATTTTCATTAGTTAAGCGTTTGAATTTACTACTATTATTTTCTCCAAACGCAAGATCAAACGCAAGATCCTCTTTACGGGTAGAATCTCTCCACTAAAATCAGATCATATTTTATCACGATAACTCGAAAAATTTGTCTCTCGTTATCTTTATTATACTGTATTAAAGAATTTTTTAAATTTTTATTTTGTGCACCATTAAAATTTTAAAAAATTTTTTTAATGCAATATGATAAAGATGATGATTAATTTTTCGAGTTTGTGTGATAAAATATGATAAAATACGTTATAATTTTAGTAGAGAAGTTTTAATGTATAAGAGGAACTTGCGTTTGATCACCATGGCGACAATATAAGTAGTAAATTCAGGCACTTAATTAATAAAAGTTAGCAGAAATATTTAAATTGTATTACTTGTAATTAATATGCTATTCCATTATATGTTTCATGATTGAATCTGTCATTAGTATAACAAAAATTTTCATTCGACCTATGAAAGTTATTAGATTGAAACATTTCTTATACATTACATTACATTTCTTATACAAAGGCACTTGTAACTTTGTCATACGTAGCTTCCATTTTGCATTACATTAATGTAATTAATCAATGAAAAATTGAACTAATTGAGAATTAGAATTAATTTTGATTATATCCAAAATGGAAGCTGTATTCTTAATCTACCTCTAAACGATTTTATCTATATGTCCATCTTGTCGCAAAGAGGAAACTATCATGCGATGTAATTACAAGGACGGCACAAATTGACGTTGAACCGCAATCGATCTTAATCGAGAGGAAAAGAACATCGATTTGCGGTCTAACGCGGAAAGGGTCAGACGGGGAGGCAGCGGACGGACGAATTACGCGGTGGCCGCGGCGAAGTGTGCTCGGGGGGGATGGTAAGAGGCTCTAGTTAAGGGTGCGCTGGGGTACGGAGAATAGGAAAAAGGAGGGTGGAACGGGCGGGAGCGAGAAAACATGAAAGAGATACGACCTAATATCATTCTCATACGGTTCTCTCTGCGGAGAGCAGCCGAGGGTCGCGAGGAATGTCACGAGGTGACGCGTGCATAATGTTGACATATATCCGCATCGGTAGATGGAGTAGATTGAACGTTGCATCGGACGTAGCAAGATGAGAAAAAATGAGAAGCATCGCAAATGTAATTTTAGTCATATAGTTACCGCCGCAACGTCTCATTTAATTATTAATTTATCTTCTGTTTGCGACGTAATACAAGTATATCTATCCGATTTAATTATAGTTTGTGTACTTTGGTACGGAAGATATTGGAATAAATATATAATATTCTAATGAATATTTAGCAGATTTAAATATTTCTGAGATTAGATATGTCGGCCTATCTAAAATCTAAATTATATACGCAATCTTAATGATGATTTAGCTACCGCGACTTTCTCGATGCTTATCATATAAATCAATACCAACATTTAAGTAAATTGATAAAGACATTAGTCAGCAGCACACAATCTTCTCAGTTACTCAACAAATTAGAGATAATATAGTTTGGAGGAAATATGGATAAAGTAATATACATATATCATTGCGTATGGTATTAAATGTTTTTTAAATGGAGCTTTCGGAATGCCATCATTCATCGGTCAATCATCGATAAGAATAGAGCGGTGGCATGTCCGTTCGATACGTTACGTACTGCTGAAACGTAATGGCGGTAAACTGCGTTTGGCTCGTCCCAATTTGGGGTCGATTCGGGGATTTCTACCTGGGCGAGTGCCACAGGAGCTACAACGAGTGGTGGAAGACACGGCACGGGGATGTGGGCGGACAGCCCGGCGACAACAATGAGCATTGTGATTTGCGCGGGTGTGCCTCGCGCCCCATTGGTCGATTCTCACCACCTCCATGGACCCGTTCCCGAGGCGAAAGCGAGCTCGCTGGCAAGAGGGTTGTGCTACCACCTCCAAGCCGAACAATACACAATGCGCGCGGCGAATCACCTGAAGCCGATATCACCGCTCGTCGCCCCGGTCGCCCGACTTGGTGTCTTTGCGACCATTGCATTACGATTTGAATCACTTTTTTTTCGAGCATTACATTTTTCGGAGATGAATATTTAATCCTGCACTAATGATAACGAATAATATTATAGAACGTGAAACTACTACACCTCTCGACCAAAGAGAGAGAATTAAGAGCATTAAGGTAGTGACAGCGAATAATCAGCGGTGTTAATCAATTACGTCAATTTCTCAAAATTATAAAATTTAAATTTGATTATATTTTAGCTCAAAAATTGTATTTTTAAATATTCTAGTATTATAGTTATTCATTCCTTTATTCTATTGCGGAAAAGATGCGGTGTGAAATAATCGCGAGCACGCAAGTCGATACCGAACTGCAGTCGACATTAATCGAGGAAAAGATATATTTTGGAGGAAATATTTTGCAATTTAACATGCAAAGAATTAACAGAGCTAACAAATGTGAATTTTTTAAAATTTATTATGTATTTACTCCATCAACAAGCCGTTCCATGTCTGATTTCTGAAGCTGACGAAGCTGACGTTGCATTGGCTTAAGAAATTGTGTGTGTGTTTGCATTTTTTTCTCACTCATTAATTAACCAATTAATAGAGGGTAACGGAAAATAAGTCACGAACAAGGTAGGCAAATAGTTTTATACAATCAAAGTACGATGTGCACATTGCAATGACAGACGCCATTTGCCTCTAAACGAAAATATCGCTTTGAGATGAATGTTGTTACACTGCGATACTGACAGACTGGTGCAATTTGGCGAACGTTTCGGTACTGCGTCCACCACCGAGTCCGCACGCTGCGCTTCGTTTCAGCGTTGCGCATCGCGGCGATGCATCGCGTTCTTCCACGCCACGTGATGTGCTGCGCGTTAATCGCGTTCTCCATCCGCTCGCTCTCATTGAGCAACGAGACCAGCGGCAGTTAGTAGGGGGGCCGAAAGGGGGGACGAGCGCAGCTACCGTAGCGCGCGTAGCTGTCCATCCGCGTTGCTACTACTACGCCCAGCTACGAGCCGGCAGCGCCTCAGGATGTCAGACTGGGGGAAAGGAACGGGGCAGGTATAGAATCTAACAACCGCGAACGCACACAGGCGAACGAATGCTGATCCGTCAGCGGCGGCGGCAGTGGCGGTAACGGCGGCGAGCGTAGGTACACGGCGGGGTGACAAAGGCGACGAGGACGAGGACGTGGACGAGGACGTCGGCGAGGACAACATCGGGAGTCGGTGGCGGTGGTGGTTGTGTGGTGGAGGTACCAACGACGGATCACGGATGGTGGTGGTAGCGGCGGCAGTGGCGGGCAGAGTCCGTCTCGGCGTGGGTGTCGGAGAAAGGAGGCGGCGACTAGGCCCCAAAAGAGGCGTGGCGTGCGTGGCAGAGCTTGCCGCCACGTACAAACGGTGAGGCGCCTCTGCCGCGACGGTGTACGACGAAGAGCTGGCGAGAGAACGCGCGCGGCAGAGACAGAGATCGTGGGGAACAGGAACAAGAGTAATAGGAAACAAGAGGAGGGAGCGAGAGGCCAGAACCGCCGGTCGCGCTTGGTGGGACAGAGGGAGACGGAGCGCGCCGGTAACAAAAGCAAAGGAGAGAGGGAGCGCCTCGGTGCGAGAGGGGCGAGAAAGGGTGCGAGCGGGACAAGGGACAGTAGCGGGGCGCGAAAGTGGTGTGACGCGCGGGCGCCGAAGCGCCGCTCCGCGCCGGCCGCCGCCGCCACCGCCGCCACCACCGCCGCCAGGCAGCGCCTTCCGAATCTCATCCCGGTCGGTCCTCGGGGGCTTCAGTCAGTCAGCCGACGCTCCGAGAAACGCGGTGATTATTTCCATTGTATGTTCGCCGTTCTCGGGGGGGAGGGAAGGGGGCTTTCCCACACACTCGCGCTCGCGTTTCACCTCTCTCCCTCTTCCGTCTTCCGTATCACTCCTTCTCTCGCTCTGTCACTCCGCTCCCGCTTCGCTCTCGCGCGCTTCTATGTCGCGCGCTATGCCCGTGCAGCCTCCGTGCGCCTCCTTCTCGCCCCCACTGACGCGGACCCACTGACGCGCCGCGAGGGCCGCTGAAGCCTCTCCGCCGTGCTGCAGAGCGCCTCGTAGCTCGCGACAGTGGTACGCGAAACGGAGCGTCGCGTCGCGTCGTTATCGCGATCGAGGATATCGTTACAGCTGTTCTCCACGCGAATCAGCGGCCGCGGGCACCTCTGTCCGCTCGCGTGCATCGTCTACCCGCGATTGGTGAATTTGAAGTGCGCGACCGATACTGACGGCGACGCGACCAGGTCATGAGGTAGCGTGGAAGGAATCGGTGCTACTCCCGCCGTCTTGGTGAACGCGGTTTTCGTTCGTGCAATAATTCATCCGTGAGGGGGGGAGGGTGTCTCCTCCACCGATCTTTCAACCGCGAGCGACGTCCGAGCTGCCGGGTGTGAGCTAACCGAGTGTCGAGAAAATCCGGTCGGTTCCGATAGAGCTGGTCCGACCGTCGCTCTAGCTGCCGATCTATCTGGTTTGTCAGTGGCGGTTTTATTCATTGTGCGGAGGTGCGTTCTTTTATACGTGACAAGTGTTGCGCCAATGGCAACGGGGTAGTCCAAGCTACCAGCGCGCGGCCAGGATGATATGAGCACGCTTGGCAGGTGAGTGAACTGTCCTCCTCGCGTGCCTGTAGATATCAGGACACGTGGTTTTCAATGCGTGATACCGGAATTTTAAAAGCGGCGAGATTATATTGCAATGTCCTGCACACGCACATACATAAATTATCTGCAAATGTGCCATGTTTTTGATCGTCGTCTGTAATTAGAGATTATCCTGATTAATCTCTCACTCTTCTAACTTCTATAAATATCTATTCGGCATTTACAGGATTTTGAAAGATTACAAATTTATAATCATATAATTTACTTTTTATCGCGATGACAATTAGTATCAACGATATTTTTTTCTTTTAGACTCATAATCTGTAAGCGTGAATTGCCAAGCGATTGTAATAAACTCATTGTCAGTCTATCAGTGTAACTTAAAACACTTCGTGACACATTAGAATTCATATAAGTTGAAAAATTGCAATTAGACGAGCGAAACTATCCGAAAATATATTAGAATTCTTTCACGGACGAAAAAGATCAGCTACTGTAGCAAATTGAATGACACTTAACATTTTTTTGCAGCGAGAGCTACAATTTAGCAATATTAGCAAAACCTTTTGCTCTCGCTGCAAAAAAATGTTAGCTGTCCCTATTTTACAACTAAATTTGCTATAATATAGCTAATCTTTTTTTCCATGTTATTAGCTGTGGATTTGTTGATACGGGATATCGATATAACTTAACCCGAGACGATGACGCGTGTGTAACGAGCGAAACGGCACGCGCGCCTGCTCGTGGAACGTGAATTACGATTTGTCGTCGACGACACGCACGTCTGGAAGAAAGTTCGATGATCCGGAGGCTTCGTCGGTCACAGCCTCTCTGCGCTAGGATCGATCCAGCTCGACAGGACTCTTAACGCGACTCGAAATACGCGGAATTACGCTTAGACGAGCTGCAGCGATCACGCTTAATACGAGTCCTCGCCGGCGCGTAATCGGAGTCACGTCATGACATTGTATCTCCGCGATACGCGACCGCCGGCGTGATAGCGCGAGGGCGACTGGAGCGTGTGCGTATATATTTCGTATACGTGTCGAGCTATGTGAATGCGTGCGTCGTGCGTGAGTCGTACCCAGGCGGCCGGGTACAGGCGTGTACACACGGGGCCATGTGTTCGGTACGGCGAAGGAGAAAGAGAACCGGCTCGACGAGCGGAAGGTCGACGAGAGAGAAAGAGAGGAAGAGAGGAGAAGAGACGTAACGAACGAAACGAGGGTTGAGAGAAGAGGGAGCGTGCTCTCTACGCATCTGACCCAGTGACCCTCCCCGTGGTCCCCCTCGATCTCCCTGCTTCTCTATGGGGTTCCATCTAATTCTTCGCAGGCTTCCCGCTATCGCCGAATATCTTACGCGATCCCACTCAAAATCCCACGATGTATCCCCTTCTTTCTTCGCGCGGACGACGCGAAGGACACTTGACGTCTAACTCGATTAATTGGAGAAAATGACGCGTATGGTGCAAATCCTTTCAGCTTTGGAACGATAAATCAGGATTTTTTTGTCGGTTAGGCGTGTACAAAGCGGATTTCGCGAGGAATGAACGTTTTGCAAACGGCGAAGAGTGTCTTAATCTGTGCATTAATGTTTACGAAGATTGCTCCTACTAATGGGCAATCCTGAGTGATGTAACGAGCCATAACAAGTGAACTGTATAATTGGTCTACCGCTTATTACCGCATCACTGAAAAATTGCTTACTCACGGTAGCACTCAAAGCGAAACATGATTTTGCAGTTTTTATCCCAATATCGAAAGGCTTCGTCAATCAGTTGGGCGACTGTAATTGGGGATTTTGTCTGCAGATGCGCGCGTACATATTTCCGGGTACAATGTCTCGTTAATCGACGTTTCTCGTTCAGAAACGACCCTCCCGAGCAGCGAGCTTGAGTGCCGGGTTGCCGAGTACGCGTTCGCGTGGCAAAAAATTTTGAATTATCTCGGGCGCCATGATAAGCGCGAACGGTACGGATTCCCGAAGGATATATGCCCGATGCGGAGATCGACACGCAGACTACATGCGCGCATTTGCGTAACAAGAGCGCATGTCGCCAAACGAATCGAGAGGCGGCGATATCGAATTAAAACGCGCGAATGTCCGCCGTTCGAGGTGTTCGCTTTATTTTTAACTGATTTCCCTGGAGCTTCCCCGACACCATCTCGTTTCAGTTTTGCGAGCAATTTTACAGCATTTACTGAATACGATCGATCTTTTAACACTTTAATCGCCAGACTGTTTAAATTAATCGACGACGAGAGCGCCCGCTATATAAAAAAGCCGACTGCGGAAGCAAATTAAAATATATAATTGATATTTAACGAGGTACTTAATGTCACGTTTTTTTTGCGAATATTAAAACCATATCTTTTAACACGTTATGTTAGCGAATAGAAGGTTATTGGTCATTATTACATATATACATTTCTACTAAAGAATTCATTAATTGTAAACCATATATTATCCCAAATAGATGAAGCATTAAAAAACGCTGTGTAGTTGTTAAACTTGCAATCTATTCACCGGCTGCAGCCTCTATAGAATTGCGCATCTTTGAGGAGATAATTAAAACCGGGGTACAATGTACGTGCACAAAAGCCCTTTATGCGACTAAAGGTGCAGCGAGGCTACATTATGTGGTATTCCCGCTATAATAAATTACTTCAGTCGCACGAGCGCGCTTATGAGACTACATACTACATCCCTCCTATAAACTATGTATACGACGTGCATTATATCGCACCGCGCTCAACGATATTGTCCGCGCGATAATCCATGCAGTATCTATCACGGTATTTTATTAAAGCCAATTGCTCTCTTAGTATAAATCTAGCTGCCTAACGTGTTAGCGGCGTTACGACTCGAAATACCGGCACGACCTCGGCTGATATATGTAGACAACCCTATAATTGTGCGCGCGACATCGCTCGCCGCAAACGAATTCGGGGAGTGCGGTGCATAAAACTCGACAATGGAGACATACTGCGTGCTTTGATTGCGTCACTAAACTGCGCCTTAGCGCATTAACGTGCGAGACAAAGCACGATTCTAAAGTGTCAAAACACGAGGCGGTAGAGTTTCGACATTCCGGCTCACTTGCGAAAACGAGTGATAGCCTGTTTCGCGCGTTAGTGTTATATCAATAAAATGTGAGCGGTCAGCGCGTTCGTATAATCTCTAACAATATAAATGACATCGATATAACCTCGTTAAGTTGCCAGGCAAGTAGCTTTAAGCCTTCTAAATGCAAATAAATTAATTATTTACTTATGTCGGAATCGAGCATTAGCTACATATACATATATATACGTAGTATGTATATACAGCATCGATTTAATTTTTAAAATGTACTATCTGTCAGACATTACCGAATCGCACAATCATACTTCACAACTATGGAAAATTATGTCTAAAATTCTTTGACTCTTAAACATCATGACCATCGAGATCTGTCAACAACCGTTTGCCCTGATTTCGAACTTATCTCAATGAAATTACGCGTATGAATTACGTTGCTTTAATAGCGTGTGTCTGCAATCGCAAACGATATCGTATTTGACTTTGACCGACAAACGCTAGGATGTGAAATGCATATTTGTTAGAAAAAAAATTCTTACTCATCAGCATGATTGCATTTCGAGGTCAAGGTCGGCATTGACAACTCATTAGAGAAACGAATACGAATGTTAACACTTCCCTTTTGGATTATCGCGCGAGCTACTGAGTTTCTGAGTATCTTGTTTTTGCGCGACGATTACCGACGTAGAGATATTAGGGCACGTATTATCTTTTCGGAATGGATTCCGATCGAAATTGTTTAGTTATTTTTTAGATTTATAATTGTATTTTCTAGAGAAAAACGGAATAATTTCGATCGGAATCTATTCCGAAGAGATCTCAAAAACTCTTGTGGGAGATTATTTAATGAACCACGGGCTGTGCACTGTTAATTAACAATGACACGTATAACGTCAAATAAGACGCAATAAATTAAATTAAATTACTCAGCGATTACGAATTAGCGAGTGCATAATTGCGGGCAAACGTTCATAGAAGTATTACAAAGTTCTATTTCTCAGATAAATCACTACAAAATTTAGCGAATAACAGTGGGCGATAAGCATTGATATACTTGACCCTAATCAACTCTGTCGGAATTTCTTAAAGATATGATCTCGCGATGTGTTCTAATATATGTTCATATATAAGTTCAATCAATAGTATCATAATTACTATTGATTGAACTTATTATATTATAATTGTGAAAGTAACATATTGTCATTTTTGTCATATCTTTTTTTGAATAATTCTATATTCTTTTGAGCACTGCATGAATTTACGAATAGTACCATTATTTTTTAATCTTTCAGATTTTAGAATATTTTTATGTACGCCGATAATAATTAATGCTTGCTATATTTATTTCCACATTTCGTATGTTTATGTCCGTAGAATTATTTCAAGAATTGCGAGAGCGCAAAACCAACTGAGAATAGGCGACATCCCGTTTATCATAATGATACAATGATGTATACATGTACTAACCGTGTGATACTTCCTGATAAGATCCTCTTCTGGAATCCTCTTCTAAGAATGCGCGAGGATAAATTCTTTTATTAAAAAGTATCAAGCAAATAAAGTTGCATACTTGCGGTTATTACTATATCGCACATCTTTCTTGTAGAACATGGTGTGGCAAAGATATTTACAAGCTGAAAGCATTCGCACCCATGTGCACCGCGTTTCCTCCAATTAATCAAGATGGACGTCAAGTAACTGTATTCTTCGCGTCGTGATTTTGAGAGGAATTGCATAAGATATTCCGCGATAGCACGAAGCCTAGGGTGAAGTAGTAAAGTAGATGTTAGAACCACTCTGCATTAGCGTGTCGCGAGTCTACCTGCTAACCGCAGTAACTTGCAATAGAAAATTACGGTAATAGCCGGCAGCAGATACGCACGATAACGTATAATGATGCATAACACGTTGCATTCCGCGTGATATTATACCGCTAATCGGATAAGTCGAAAAGAGACGCGTTCGATAACGGATATCAGGCTATATCTTTAATTCTAGACTTTCTGTATAATTTTCTCTTTACTGTTGCTCTAAACAAGTTAGTGTTATGAAATACACGAGTTATTAAATTTAGGCTGCGGTCCACTTGACGCTACAAATGCTTCGAAGCATTCCTCTTCTCTTTTCTTTCAATGAAGAAAGAAGGAGAAGAAAAACGCTCCATTTGTAGCGTCGTACCGTCAAGTGGGCCGCAGCCTTAGTTTAGAGTTTAGAGCAGTAGAAAACTAGAAAACGTCCGCTGAAACTTTGTCGTTTAACAGAACACTGTAACTCGGAGGAACTCGAAGCTTTTGTGAATATAAGTACAACGTTTGAGAAATTTTTAGGAAAACTTAGGAAAAAGTCTTTGTCGTATAAAATTATAGTCTTCGGTACACCTGTTCGATGCGAGATATTTAAGGAAATACGATTGTAAGAAAAGTAGATTCCGTTGCTTTAACGGGGCGCCCAACCCCAAAAGAACCCGATTTGGAGTCGCGCGCGATACGGAGATCGCTATTCGCACACCGCACAATACCTGTACCCCGGTACCGCGGACAACGGCGCGAGGGTTTGCGGCGCGGCGGGATTCATCAGGACGGATGAATAGCGGCAGATAGCCGAGGTGCTCCGGCCACCGCGCTATCGCGCGTGTGCAGCCTCTCGCGTACAGATCCGTGTATGCCGCGCGCTTTGTTCGCGATGTATGGGGCCCGGTTACGCGTTCGTTTGAGTCGGACGAAGGGAAGGGCAGAGGGAGTTGAGATGTACGAGCATGTAACACACACGTGAACATTTCTCTCTCTTTCTCTCTTTCTCGTTGTTTTCGGCTGGCGGCGCGCGTACCCCACGAATTCTCTCATTTCCTCTACACACGTCCGGGGTTTCCTTCCCCTCGAACCTCGCACTCCCCCCCCTCTTTCTTGGTGTCTTTGCGTTCCTCTCACGAAAGAGCTTGCTTTTCCTCATGCATCACGCTAGTGTGCGTGTGCGTACATACGTGACGGTCGGTGTGTGGGGGCGGTCGCGGAGGACCCTAACGCGTTCCAGATGCTGCGCGCTTTGTTCCCATCGGCGCGCGCTCTCGCGCGATGCTTGAAACCGTCTTTCTTCATTTCTTTCTCTCTCTCTCCCACTCTCTCTTTTTCTATCTCCGTCTTTTTTTAGCATGAAATTCTAATAGGCGCACGTTCATTTACATCGAGTAACTGTAAAGTTGCACCTTTAACCTTAAAAACTTTAAACGAATGAATAGAGATAAGGATCTAAGCGAACTTTTTGAAGTGCAAATGATAGGGCGAGGGCCAACTTATTTTTGGGAATATTTTATTTAAAAAACAAAAAAAAATTGTTTCTTGATATTTATTCTTCTAGTCTGTTTAACAAAGAGATATATGCAGTTAAAATGCACAAATTCTCTAAATGTCACTAGTTTCGTAAACACAGACCGTGACGTTATTCAATTCCAGACTCTATTTGCCTTTTGTCTACTTTAGTACGCGTTTAGTCTCAGAGATAGAGCATCAAATAAATTCCTGCGCTGCTTCTTTCGTCTTTCTCTCTTTCAGCCCGACTCTTTCTCCTCCGATCTCGTTTATCTGTCTTCCCTTCTGGTTCCTCTCTCGGGACGATATGTGCATACGCGCGCAGAAACGCGCTCGGTGTGTGCACGTGCATCGCGTGTAACACGCTCCCTTTCCTCTCTCTAACGAACTCCGTTATAACGCGAAGGAGGAGGATCGAGGAAGCGATCTAAGGTCCGAGCAACTTGACACTGAACACATGGCCCCACTTCTTCTTAAACCCACACTCGGTCAGAAGACCCTCCCCCCATTTCTAGCCGTCTCCGCTCCCCCTGTCCCCCGACCAGCGCATTCTATTCTCTCTTTCCTCCTCTATTCTTTCTCTCCCTCTCTTTTCCTCTCTCTTTCTCTCATATCCTTCTTTTCTTCGAGTTTTTTCCTGATTGATCACGCGCTTGTGATCCATATGGATTTTGTCTTTGACGAGACAAAGTTAGTCATGCCGATTGTAACATTGCCAATCATGGGAAGATTTTTTTTCAAAATATCGGGAAGGATGGACATTATTATTTTGAGCGTGAAAAATCATACGTTCAATCTGTTGTCATGAGATTAAATAACGTAATTCAATCATTTTATACTTTAAAATTATTCTGAACACGACCGATATAAAACGAGAACATGAATTTGTGCCGAAAGCGATTATAAGTCTCCGGAAATCTTATCACATCATTACGCAAGCATTCAGTGAGAGTCATTTGTTTGCGCAATAGTTAACCGTAAGATATATACATAATGAGGAGATAGTGAGAAGATACCGCCTCGCGGAAATGAAGGAAAAGCACGAAGTGAAACTGTCCCGTTGGTGAAAGGTCGGACTTATTTGCGAGTATCCGCTCTTTCTCTAGGATTTATGTCACGTTATCATCTAGCGTGCGGTATTTTTTGATTGACATCTCCAGAGAGAAAGCAGCTGATCGCTTTGGCGTGCACGACCTCCCTGATGTGCGAGACTCACAATCAGTCGTACGGCGGCGAATCTCGCGAATTAAATGTTCACTTCTTTTGATCTTGTTCCTCTCCGGGACCAAGTTCAGTGGTACGTTATCGCCGCTCTCGTAATCAAGTTACGACGGTATTAATTACGACGGCTCGATGCGGCGCGCCCGCGGATTAATAATCCGACTTCGCTTTCGTTCATTGATTTACTTTGGCGCGATACGGGCCGGCATTTTGTCATGCTGTCGCCAGGGTTGGAGAAGTCGAGGGCTAAATCGTTGATTAAAAGTTAAAAGTTTCCCATTATCTACACATATTATATTATAATTCCCATAATTAATTTGTAATAATATATCATTATTTTAAACACAAATTGTTTTTTTAAAAATTTTTTCTGCATTTTATAGGACGTGATAAGCAAAATAAGAGAACTTGTTAAGGAAAATAAAGTTTACGTGTAATGCGAATATACATGCTTGTTGTTTTTTTAATATTTGTGTTAAATCGTCATACGATAAGAAATTGAAGTTTGTTGTTTTGAAGCGTTAAATTAAATGCGTAATGATTAACAGTTTGACAGTATCGATTTATTCGGGTATCTCCCTTGACTTCGCCGAAGTTAATTGTAACTTATGTTATATGGAAAATTGTTCTGAATTTAAAGAAAAATATTTCGTAGAAAAATTTTTTATCAATGATTTTTTGTCACCATTAATATTATTCCGTTGAATGTTTTTAAAGTCTCAAATCACGTAAAAAAGAAAAACAAGAAAAATTTTATTTACACAGCTTTCTCGCAATTTATCATCAAAATTATCTTCTCTTTAAAAAATAAGAACTTTGAACTTTGTCATATGCGTTCTTGATACATCTATCTTATTATAATTCTTTCAATTGAGTTGCACTTTCTTAGCTTTACCAGGTGTAAAGTTTTATATTACCATACTTCAGAGCGGAAGCCGCGAGTCTCGTAGATAAAAGCGCGCATCGCGTGAGACGAGTGGCGAAAAAAAAGGAATTCGCGGCGAGAGGCGGTTCTGAGAGGCGGCGGAAGAGAGAGGCTCCGGAAATAGTAAGAAGGGCTAGAGCAACCGCGAGGGCCGAGAGGCCGCGGTTGCCCTCTTCGACTCCACCGGTGCTGCTGATAACGTATTCTAGGTAGAAAGAAGAAGAAGAAGAAGAAGAAGAAGAGACCGACGGAAGATTGCTTTTACGACGCGGCCGCGATGTGACGCGAGGCGAGGCGAGGCGAGGCGGACGTTACGTTGTCGGTTCCTGTGAATGTGTTTCGGCCTAGTCGCGCCTCGCCCCTCTGACTTGCGTCGCGAAGCGAAGCGACGCAAAGAACGGGAGGATTGCGCGCGCGAGGAAGACCCGGCGCTGCCCCTGGGACAACCACCAACTCCGGTGGTGACGGTGGGCCGTACGGTGCCCGCGCGTTACGTTGCGCGCGGGTGGGTGCGGTCCGCGCCCGCTCATACATAAACAAGAGATCGGCCAAGAGGTAGCATCAAAAGAAGAGACGCCGGTACCGGGACTCCATTATGTAGAGCGTATCCCACGGTGGTCCTATAAAGAATACTAACGACGGGGGCGCTTTCTCTCACCGCGTCCAGGATTTTCTCATGCGCGACTTTTCCCGAGCTGATCTCGCGTCGGGGAGTAAGAATAGCTATCGATATCTAGTTACTGAAAACTGCTATCGCTCATCTTCTTTCTTCGATATTTTTATTTTGCCATGGATATTAATCATAATAATACTGGGAGTACGAATACTTCAAGAAATGGCCGACATGAGAAATCGATTGGCAATCTTGTTTTCCTATCTTTCATCTTCTCTATTTTACATTATTCTTATTTCATTTTTGATCATCTTTTCTATTTTTTCTCACTCTATTCATATTTTTATGATAAAATATATCTTTATGATATACATATTACGAAATTCGCACACTGACTAATATCGCGGTGTTGAAATCAGCGGAATATTACAATGTTGTTATCGATGTGTCAATTTGCTCGTGACATGAATTATGTTACTACATAATCCAATGTCATTTTTAAGTAAGTTTGCGTGCCGTGTATATCGCGAGATTGGGTCCTCCTTCGTATCTCTCTTACGACGGCTTCCGAAAATGTATGAAGAACAGATAATGAGAAAAAGAAGACTGAATGCTGTACATTAATGGTCTTTTATCGCTATTGTACGTTCCAAAATTCGTATAGCTAGTGGTATAAAATTAGTCAATAACGCGCGTGTATCTTTTTTCTTCGCCGTATAATCAGCTTTGCGCCAGCTTAATTATAATGCTCCCGAGATGCTGGCCACCCCTCCACAAAGAGCAAGATATAATGAATTTTTATACACTATGTCGCGTAATTTACGGCTTGATCTCTGCTGTTTGTCTCTGTTTGATAATAAGTAAATACTTTGACTAATATAGTTATAATATAATATTTGATTAATACCTCGTTAATTAATTACATTCAACTTAACATGCAAATCTTACTCATAACACTTTATGCAATTGCATTGTTTATTTTAGTGCTGTAATATTCGCTAAAACAAAAGACATACAATTTTTCATATTTCTAAGTTATAAAATGTGACTCCCTATTCTTATAATGTAATGTGGCAGTATATCAATGTTAACATTTTAAAAATTATTAAATTTATTATCTTTAGCTATTGTTTCAAATCTTTCTTTTACAAGCAAAAATCTGATTAAATTTTTTTAGTGCTTTCTTATTTAGACTGAAGTTACACATAATACATTTAGTCGAATTCCATATTATCACGGACATAATCGTACAATTCGTAATTAAGTTGTCTTCAATCCATCCGATATATCTGACAGCTTATTCTCCAGAAATCTCGTTGGCTGTTTCCCACACCGGATCACTCGAAACAGATTCCTCCGTCCGTCCTATTTGCGTGCGTGCTGACGGAAGTTGTAGCTCGCGGTATCGGGCCAACTTTCTCACCCCGACACTGGAACGCCACCCTAGCTTTGCTACTTGAGCCCGAACAGATGCCGCATCCCCTAAAAAAAACTAGGTTCCTATTGTGCCACTAATAGAAAGTCAAGCGTCGGCTCACACGCTTACATCCGATGCGTGTCGCTATGCGTGAATATGCGTGCTTCTCTGGTCGTTGCTCGTGGATACGTTTCGATCGATCACGACCGACAGGGAAAAAGCCACAAAATGGTCGTAAAATATTTTTATCTCGTTTACGACACGCATGCGCTTTAAATTAAATTAATTAAATTGAACTTTACATCTCGAAACCAATATAAAAATATCTATGTGTATATTATTAAAATGAACGAAATGCCGGAAATAAAAATCACTATTATCTAAGATTTGATAATAATATAACAAATTAGCAAATATACTATTAAATATACTATTCTTATCAATGCATTTTTTTCAGTCAATTCAGTTCAAAAATACTATCTTCTTTTATATATATATTCCATCTTTTATCAATTTTTTTGCTTCTCGAATGTAAAATACATTAAAATTTAATCTTTCATTTCAAAGAAGTAGAATTAGTAGAATTATATACATTTGTCATTACAATTATTTCGTATCGACAACAATTTTTTTTTTTTAAGAAATATTTAACTAAAAATATATATATTTTATCGATTTTTTTCTCTTTTTTGAAACACTTTGTACAATACGAGGACTTAATTTTAAATATCGTCGTAACATTGGTTTCAATATTTTATCTGCGGAGTAAATGTAATAAGATATTCGACCTTTGTCGATAAGCGAAACATATGGCGATTGAAGCTATTAGTATGAGGCGTACAGACGCAGATAATTGTATCGAACTCTTCGGTGAGTTTACTGATTAAAAAGGCGTACTTTTATGACTTGCATACAATAGTCATAATTAGATTAACTGCTATTAACTCATAATATAATTGATCTCTAGAGAACTTTGGTTGTTTGCGTAACATTTATGTGTATATCATTATTCATTGTTTTAAAATTATAAAAAAAATATATTATATATATATATATATATATATATATATATATACACATATATATATATATATACATATATATATAGAAGTAATTGCTTAATGAAATTTTTTATTTGTTACTTTGATCAATAATTTTTCACGATAATGAAATGCGCGATATATTAAAATTGAATTAAAGCTCAATTTAAAACAACTCGTTGATGACAAAATTATCATCAATTTATAATAATCGCGACACGTGCGGCACGAAATCATTGCGAAATCGCGCGTGGAAAGAACAGAGAGAAACAAGAAATGCGCATTCGTAATTACTCATCTTACGCACTTAATGAATCAGCAAATGAATGAATGGATATGGATTGCGTGGGTGCGAGAGAGAGAGTACTTAGAACACCCGGCGAAGGAAAGATTTATCCCATTATCCGCAATCGACACAAGTTTACATTCTATCGATATTGACGGCCGAGATTGTCGACCCCTTATCGAATATATTACGTGAGATTTTGTATGCGAGTGCGTATGTGTCATGCAAGTGCAAGCTTAGAATTACATTTGATTATATTTTTTTTCTCTGGCCGTTTGTTACAAATCTCGGGATGCGATCTCGCTTCGAATTCGACTGTATTTCCAATCGTGCGAAATCATTTTTTCCCCCCCTTTTTGCCTATTCAATCCGACACGATAGTATACTCGCGGAAGGAGGAGACCTACCACCCGCGCGTTCTTGCACTGTCACCGGCGTTGATGATCTCTCGCTATCCTCGTCTGTGATTTCAGTCGGCCGGACACGATGGCATCTGGCGGTTAAAAATATTTCTTCCGCGGACGTGCCGCAGGCGCGCGCGCTTTTTGTTCGGTCTTCTCGGCAGTCTCGGGGTCTATAGTTGCGAATCTGTGCTTCGCGAAGTAATTATGCCGGGCGGAAAGTCTAGGGGACAGAAATACTTCGCGTACCAAGAGCGCGGTGAGTACGCCGCACAACGAAGAGCCGCGCGAGACGACACGCCGGCAGTCGCGCGTATGCATGTACGCATATACGATACGCGTACAATGTTGAGACACGTAGACTGTCGTAGAGACAATAGAAATAGAAAAGCGACGCGCGATAAACTCGTGGTACGTCCGAAGGGAGCAAGGCGCCGGGAAGGAGAGCAATGGTCTCAGAGATTTCCTCGCGCCTGCGATCGCCGAACGCTTGCACATTGACTGATTGCTGCCACGACTCGCAATCATGACGAGATTATTATCTAGCGTGCGTAGTTATGCCGTCAACATATCTTCGCTAAATATACATCGGGCCGCTTATTCTTAGCGAGTCCGCCAAGCTTAAATTTAATTTTAGGAAGATTGCTAATGATGTAATTCGGAAGTGCAGTTCGTTTTCCTCTTATCTTTATTCACGTTCTTATTATAAATACACATATGTATAGTTTAGAAGCATTTTTTTACAGGATATTCAGCATTTTCTGTTATGTCTGGAATAGAAACCTCGGCTTTCAGTTCCTTTTATCGTAACGGTTCGCAAATATAAGTCAACAATTCAATACGTGTTCTATTTATCTAGTGTTTCTGAGGATAAATAAATGTGGAATTCTTCGTAAAACTCGGTTACGCTGCAGAGAAGGAATTCGGCCTTCCCCGGCTTTAGGCCGGTTCTACAATCAGTCGTATGTCGGAACGTAGCCGATGGTCCAACGAGAGAATTTCTTTTTCGAAAACGAATTTTCCTCATTGGACCATCGGCTACGTTCCGACATATGACTGATTGTAAAATCGGTCTTATCACGTTACGCGGGGTCATATGCGATCTTCGACTAATTGACAATTATAAAGCGATTTAGATTCTCTTCCCGACTGCGGACGGGACGCGCCGGACGCGCGTCGCGCCGAAAATCCGATGAATCGTTCACCAGTTCTTCGTGTTTCGATATTGCGCTCATCGTAATCTCTCAGCGTCGTTCATATATGCGCTCGTAGCGGCCGTTCACGATATATACACTCGTAGTAAACGGAGCACGTGGTCCTCGGCGTACCCCGATCCGCCGCGACTCGCAATTCGTGTGCATGCGCGCGTCGAGAGCGCGTGCATAGCTGCCTCGCGGGCGCATCGCGCGAGCCCGCTCGTGCAAAAAATGCGCTGGAGGCGCGCGCGTGCAGCGCGCAGACAATGTTCATCATTGTAACGAATTGTAATAAGCGTACATACAACGCAGTACTGTCCATTCCCACATTATCAGCGGCCCCACTGCCCCGCTCGATGCTTTTTTTTTTGCGAATCTCATAATAGGCTGCGGCATAATGCGTATCGAGCAGAGACGCTGATGTTATAATCCTGACCTTCTTGATAACGCGCTTCTTGGTGCGACGACTTGATACGCGACACAACTAAGGGCGATAACGTTCTCTTTCTTTTCTTTTATTTTGGAAACAAGTTATGTTTCTTCAAAAAAGTATTTCTCAGTCTCGTATTAGATAACTTTATGTATCTAATATTTATACTGTTTTTATTATTATAATTATTGAAATTATTTATATACTTTTTTTTCTTTCTGTTTACGTGATGAGATCTTTTAAGAAGATCCGTATAATTGTAAAAACCGTGTTGCAAATTTAAGAATGTTTAAGATTGATAAAATATTACAATACTGGATATTATATCCCTCCGCAGAGATTCGATCGATCGATCTATATCGCAGTAGATCACGCAGATCCTCGATACTCTTACGCAATATTACATATTTAACATACAAATATTATCTTTATCTTCACAAATATTATCTTTGTCGTAAATTGGCTCGCGGAAATGAAAATCAGTTCGCCTTTGTGCCAGCGATTCGAAACAATTCCATTAAAAACCTTCTGATACCTTCTTTCTCAATATATATTATTGGCTAAATATATATTTTTAGATATCTTTGTCCAAAAAATCCAAATTTAATTTATTAAATCAGTTTAATTTAGCACTATCACAGATGCAGTTTATATTTAATTTGTGTCTTGAAGAATTAATTGATCGATCAATTTGTATCTTGGGGGAGGATTGCATCTCGAGTGATGCATTATATAAATATTATCTTTATCCCCGCGATACGGTTAGCGATGCCTAAGGCGAAATGGCCGATGACAGCCGATGTCATTATATATTTCATAACTTTATGATATATCGCTCTTACGTTCCGAGAAGATGCGCGTAGTATTCTCTCAGCACCGTAAATCGTTCTCCATTATGTGACTAACAAATGTCCGCGTAACGCGCAGTAATAAATCTCCCGTTGTAATTATACACATCACAGACGACGATTTTGAACGCAAAGCGACATATATATATATATATATATATATATATATATATATATATATGTAAAACGCGCATCTTCCAGTTGAAAAGTCGTTTACGTCTAAAAGTCATTATCTCTGACTTATATATGTGTAATGGACCTTACCTCTATACATCAATCGTGCAGCTCAAAAATGTAGGTCAAGCGCGTTAATGAGAGAAATCATTGACACACTATTGGATAAAATGCTCGATATTTTTTAAATTAATGTACATTCTTTTACTTGCTTGACGCAACGTACCGTCGAATCAACTGTGTTGATTCGAAAATTAAAACACGATTTGAAAAGAGGAAAACAAATTGTTTCGAAAAATTCGAAGATTGGAGATTTAAAATTGTTAATTTGTTCCATCGGGCAGATTACTTTTGGAAACGAGAAACGAAGCCTGCGTGTCACCGGAAATGCTCGGTTAAAGCTCGTCCCGCTTTTCATCGGATGACGATCAACGAAACCGCGAGTCGTGCTTATTTCTGACCTCGCAACCTCGCTCGTGTTCGCCAGTGGAAGATAATCGTGGTCTAATGTAGTTCTCTCCCTCTCTTTCTCTTTCGCTTTCTCTCTTTCTTTTTCCTCGCTACATAATTGGTCAGTCGATTAATGGAATATCTCGCTCGATTAATGGAGAGATCGTTGCGACACGCCAGCGCAACAATAATTCCCGCCCGATAATTGCGCCTCGCGTCTAGTTACATAACTTATACGTTCCTCCACTTGTCCGCGCGCCGATATCGGCGACGACGGCCACGACTGCCACCTAGCCAGCAGACGGCCGGTCGATCGTGCGATTTGGATTTAGATTTGGTAATTTGTAGACGGAAATGAATGGACGAACTTGGGCTAGTCCGTGTCTAAATTAACTCCGCGCCAGATGGCAGATAGTTTAGACGTCTGCCGGGGGCGACTGGGTGACGTAAGGAGCGACGTCGTCTCGTCGCTCGCTCATACGCAGTCCTCCACCTGAGGATGCTGAAATTGAAACCCTCTACCACTCTTTCGTGCCGCCAAGAAACTGGATAAACCGCAATAATCAACGTAAACATAAATGAGTTCTGCGACATTTTAGATGATCTTTTTACGATATCAATATAAGAAAAAAAAAGCGAGCCGTATCATCGGAGCACATAGAGAATATACGAAGATTTCCAACGCCGACAATCCTCCCCCGCTCTTCCTCCATGATACACATCCCAATTGAGTACGTCGACGCAAGAAAAGTAAGAGAAAGCACAAAAAGACAAAAAAAACTCAGCGGTCTCCCGTTACGCTTGTGTTGCAGACTGAGGATGTCCTCAAAGAGGAAGTCGCCACCAACGAAGCTATCGGAGGGCGGGGGCGGTGCGGGTACAGTGGCAGGCGCCAACGAGGAGGAGGAGGACACTACCTCGCCGGTGGCCGGTTCCGGTGGCGAGGCAGCCGTCGTCGTCGGTGAGGAGGGTGCCACCACCCCCGTCGACATCGAGGAGTGCTATTCCCATCAGAGAGGCGGCGAGTGCGAGTCGTCCGGCTGTTCGTCGCCGGCGACTACCAGCGAGCCGGATCTACGCGACTCGCCGTCGCCCTCGTTGAATTCCTTACGGACGGCCAAGCGGCAGAGGCTGCTGTTCCTGTCGAGCCAAGAGACCCTCGCGCCGTACCACCACCCTCATCATCACCATCACCACCACCACCACCATCATCACCATACGAACACGTCGTCGTCGTCGGGCGGTGCACTGGAACCGGCGAGCTCCTCGGAGTGCGGCTCGCCACCCACCCTCCTCTCCGTTGATCCCTATTACCCTAATCATCCCCATCACAATAACAACAACAATACCGTCACGCAAAACAACAACAATAATAACGGCAGTGGTACCACCGCTGCAGGCAGTAAAAGATCCATGGACGACGTTCTCAAAAGACTAACGTGCAAGATGAACAGCGAATCCCTGTCTATCCAGGATGATACTACCAATACCAGGCGGACATCACCGCCGCTCTCTTCCACGCCAACCAGTCACAATGCACATAGGTTAGTCCAGGTGATATCATATATTGAAGTAAAAGACTAGGGCGGCCGAAATAAGACCTTTTATCTCTATTTTATATTGTCTGAATGAGACAATCTAAAAAGACTATCGATTTATCGTCTAATTACCAAATAATAAACAGAGGAAGAAAATAAGATTTGATAGCTTATCTATTATAAGGCACGAATAAACGCGTTCAGATATTAGTTAATGGTTTTCTATTCTATGGAGTGTAGTAAAACTGCTATTTATGCTTAGCAAAAAGATACGCTTATTATTCAAGGGTACATATTAATATCATTTCTGACTGGGTAGGTTTAATGATATTGAGTATGAAACTTACATTTAATATTATAGTACATAAGATAATGATAATTAATAATCAAATTGTATACGTCTAGTAAATGAGCGATCCAAATTTGAAGCATAGCCAGAAATGATTAATCGAATCGACGATTTGATATCGATGTGTCGATGAATGGTCGCTGTCGAATATTGGTTCATACTTTTGTCATCTTTATAATTGTTCTCATTATAATTGTTTTTATGTTAACCCCGCGGGAATGATTACTTCATTTTGTTTTGCATAAACGGTTATCCGGGGTGATTTTTACACCTCAATTAAAAGTCATTGTTATTAATTACATATAGCATATTTTTCATTGTTTTATAATTTATTAGTTTGAGGACAGCATGTATACAGATTTGCTCAATATTTAAAAAAGTAAGGAAAAACAAAAAAAATATTTAAAAATGAAAGAAGCACGTTAAAATACTATTGTGACGTGAGTTTTATTTTGAATATTGCTATTAAATTTTTTAAATTGTTTTTTAATCTTCTCACCAATTCTATATTGAATATACAGTACATACGTATATAGGGTAGAGCGGGGTCAAAAGTAACGCGGGACGAAAGTAACAACTCAAATATCTATAGTTATAGGCATAGATGCGCATGCGTCTGTTGGTTAACGGATGAAGCTGAACAAGCTATAACGTGTCTCAGAACGCCTCGGCCTGGGTATTGAGTATAAACTATAGATATTAACTATAGTATTAATTATAGATATTCGAGTTGTTACTTTCGCCCCGCGTTACTTTTGACCCCGCTCTACTCTACTGTGCTTTTAGATTTTGCATCAATTCGATATAAGACTGATCGAAAGACAATAGAAATTTTGTAGAAATATTCATAATTGTACAATTAATATAAGAATAACTATGGGGAGATTGAAGATGAAAATATCAATCAGTATTTGATATCAGCCATTCATCGACACATCGATATCAACATCAAATCGACTTCGATTCGACTAATCATTTCTCGCTGGGTAGGTTAAATATTTTGGTATTTAGCTTACATAGAATGACAATAGGCCTGTTTATAAATATGTGAGAGGTAAGGTATATGAATGTTACTTCGCGAAACAATTTCAATTCGTTGCCTATCGTCTGCTAGTCAACTTGTGTGTCTCGTCATTGTATTACGGCACTAGGATTTAATTAATATTAAACGTTAATGGTGAGTGCTTTATTAAACTTACTAATTGATTTGTCCGATATTGTGATTATTACATACGGTGACACGTACGTTATTTATAACTACTGCCGGTGAGTCGTGATTCGCATTCTTGGAATTTATCTTTTCTACCTTCCTTTGCATTGGCGTTACTGTGATATATATACTACCACAATTGAGTCAAGTCAAGTATATACAAAAATATATCACTTTATATTTTAACACTTATTTTTATTTTAATGATTACAAAAGGCTAAGAGCGCTTCTACTTTCGAATTTTCGGTGTTCTTCACACGCCATCGCGCCACCAGATCTTCCAATTGTCATTTTCACCCTCTTCCGTTTAATATCGGTCCGGCTACTATTAACTCGGTTAGGAAGTACCTATCCCGCAAATAACAGGAAATGAGAAGAGCGTGCCGTTCAAGAATTTCTTCCAATTTTCCTGATCATTTAGACTCCATTACAATTCGTGTAATCCATGCAACGTATCTCAATAAGCGACTCTTACGCAACTTGTGTATGTTAATTATTCGATACCGTGTTCGATCGACATTGTAACAGTGCACTACTCTGTTGCAATATCTGCCTCATAATGCGCCACCGTGTCGCCGAGGTTATCATATCTCTCCCACTTTACATAACTGATTAATATAATATAATGGTAAATCAGAGGCGGATGTGGCTTTTTGCAACTTTGTTACGAGTGCTTATATATAATTTTTGCTTTCGCAACTGCCGACTATGTAATTGAAGCGAATACAAATACTTATTTGAATTTAATCTTGATTTTATAACAAGGAGTTAATTACAAATTACAAATTGTTGTTTGTCAGCCAGACAAATAAGTTAACATGTTATAGTTACTGCACAAAGTCACAATAAAATTTATACAATAAGTTTATAGAGCTTATAGCATTTGCAATGATTCAATAGTAACATTTTAGAACGTAGCAAGTTTTGTTTGGTAAATTTCAATATATTTCAATATATTTCAATATATTTTCTATATTTACACACACAATATGATACACACATGCACACACACACACACATATAGTATATAACTTGAGTAAAGTTTTCTTTCTATGAAAGCTGGATGTTCAAATGGAATTCTTGGGAACGGAAACTTTGGAATTTAGCTCGTAACATTATCGATATTCTTTGAACACAGCTCACAATGTGATATTTCACGTTCTCCATGATCCGATGTTATCACCGGAAATTAAGGCGGCAGCTATAATTTTGTTTTCTGAAAGAAAAGACCACTGTGTCGTTTCTTGCCTCAACATTCTCAAGGCCTGATATCTCGGATATAGTAACATGCAACTAACGATCGGGCGGAGCCTAAAAGAGACTATTGTCCCGAAACCATAAGGCCAACCTAGCGGTCTCTTGAAACGGATCTCTATTGCCATATACAGTCAGTTGACAATGACCAGTAATCCAAGAACAAAAAGCACTATAACGTGAAACATAACTCGAAACAATTATTATTAAATGAAAGATTTAATAAATCAATTTTCAGTCTTGATATAATATACTCTGAAATGTTTTTAATTTAATGAGAATTATTCCTACTGTTTCTGTAATCTATCAATAATTATAATATATAATCTAATCTTATATCATGGTTCTTAAAAGATTAATCAAAATTGAGTAATTTTAATTAATAGCGCTAATTTATCTACGTTATATTAGCGCTATTTATATCTACATTTTTAATAATTATGCACCTCTTTGAGTTCCAAAAAAGCTTTTATTATTTTACTAGACTATATCCGTCCCCATAATAATGATCTATATCAGTTATTTAGTCAGTTAGTATACCTTTCATTGATAGATATAGCTTATTTTTATATAAATATTGTTATAATGCTACAACACACACACACACACACAATACTTAAATTTACGGATTTAAATTTATTATAAGATACTTAAATAATTCCGTGAGATAATCAATCCGTGGAACAGCATGTCTACATGACTGACATATGCTTTTCAAACGATTATTTTGTGCCGATAATAATTGCTCTAGGTAATCAGGTCTGCCAATGAATTGATTTGTGTTTGCATAATTTTTTTCTTTATTCTGTAAATTGCTCACACAAAGTCGAGAATACTAAGTATAAATTGTTTACACGTGACTAATTACGATTCTGCGTACAAGATGGTACGATAGCGCTATAATATGATGATGTTACCATAAAATTATACTTTTGCGTTTCCATATTATTATTCCGGTATTCTATTGACGCGTATTATGTTGATTGAGTGATACTGAAGGGATTACTGACTTAATGAAGCATTTACGCAAATAATTTATGCCACAGTCATGATCAAATTGTTATAAACTTCCACTGTCTAATCTCGGTCTTATCTGTTTGCAATCATAGAACTGTTATTATTAATACAAAAAGTAGTATACAGTAAGTCGTACATCCAGCCCGTCGTTACGACAGCAGATTCGCGCGAAATAACACCCGGCAAAATTATACGGATAGCAGTCAACAATAGAATAGCAGAAATCCCCTGCAAAAAGTGTCTTCCTTCGAGCTAGATATGTAACGCGATGTCTTATATTGACGTGGAGTCATTGAAAGTATAAACGAGTGAACTTGGCAGCGTGGAGAAGCGGTAGCGCAGAACTGTGCCAGTCCGCTGCCCACATCGAACAGACGGCTGGCCAAGATTCTTCAAAAATTCAGCCAACAGTACAACGTGCACTTACGTTGACGTTCACCTTCTTTTTGGAGCACGTTCAATTTAACTTTGCGTACATCGAAATAGCATGGATTCGATTTAAAAATATACAGCCAATATATATACTCACGAAGTTGTTATCACTGTAATAGTAAAACATCCGAGTAACATTTAATACCGACTATACGTTTCAATTCATTTCCAGAATAATTCTACCAATTTATTCTTATCGATAAGCTAAGATATCAACCATTTTAATTCGCTGTTTATTTGTCGCGGAAGTGATTTCGATGTGTCTCAAGGATTACAAAATCCGACACGCGGCTCGGAGATACTTTGAATTTGTGCAAATACGCGCGTGGACACTCTGCAGGACGTACAAACAACTGTAACAACATTGTTACATAAAGCGTCTCGGTTCCGTGCATCATATATGCACTACTGACGTATCGCGCGCGCGAATCGTATTATGAGCCGCGCACGAGTAGGTATTCGGAGATGCGAGTGACTAGCGAGTAGAGTTATAGGGTGGACGAAAATATCGGGCATATACATTAGCTCTCGGCTATTCTAAATATAGTGGGTATTGGATAAAAACTCCGTGGAATAACCGTCGCATTATGGACCGGCGATAACTTCGATACGTAAAAAAACTCGTGATATTTCCGATGTCGGAGGGATTAACGACGTCGGCAAAAATTTTTGTCGACAGTCAGCTAAATATCGTAAAGCTTATTAAAATAACCGATTTGAGTTACAAAAATATAGGATAATCTTTTTAACAAATAAGAGTTTAGAGATATGGCAATTATATTATTAAATTTGCTGATTTTCTCCGAGAGATCGCCAAGTCAAAACGTTCCTATCTCGTGGTAGAAGCAGAGATAAAAAGGTTGATACATAAATAGCTTTGGTAATTTTTATATATTACAAGTAGTGGGGTGATAAAGAATTGATGACATCGATCGTACTTAATAACTTAGATATTTAATTAACAACTCTATTTAACGATATCAGCTGTAGTTTTGATGAAGCGCCGCTATAAATCGAAGGAATCTCCCACGAAGATCTTGCGTGTAACCGTGTAAGTCTCGATTATAAAAAATGCGAAAAGATCTCTTTATTCGCATTGATTTTATCTACGATCCATGTGCCATCAATTTATCATACATTCTCCCGTCCGTTAGTCCGCGTAGACAAGAGCGGAGTTGTGTACGCAGAGGAGTAGCACAAAAGAGACGAGGCGACCATTTATCTTGGCTCGCGCATGAAATTAAACCCTTCCAATATTTTAGCGCGCGATAATAATAACGGGAGTTCTTTTTATTTTTAAACCCGTTAAGCGCGAATGAAATCTGTCGCCAAACTCACGTTATCATTATCACTCTAAAGAAAGTTCGTGTGGAATTAAAGCCTCTCGCGATACCGGACGCACACTTTCGCCGGTTTTGCCGACTGAACAAGATAGACTTAAACACTCGGGAAATATTCAAATATCACAGTCTGTTTAACTCTAGCGGTGAAGTTGAACGGACTGTGAATTCGTGATTATCTCACGAATCAAAAGCTGTGTGTGTGTGTGTGTGTGTGTATAAAAAAATATTTAATTTTATATCTCATATATTTTTCTGTCTTGCGCGACACGCGACGTTTAATCTCTTATTGAAGAAGGTATACATCGACGTGATATTAAACATTCTTAGCTGTTCTGTTAGTCAGAACATAACTACCAGTCTGGAATAATTAAGATAATCAGGCTAACATTGAAAATCTGAAAATACCAGATAAATGATGGTTGCGTATTGTAGACGAGAAAAAAGTACGTACGTCCGTGACTTGACGCTCCTACACTCGGAACGGTTTGAGCGTTTGTGTTGCATGTCATTCGCGCGTACATCGTAATGCAACTTTAATCGTTGACCCTGTAACGTCATGAAGAAACGCGGCGGACGATGCTGGCCTATATTTTTCGCAGCGTAAGCTTCCTCATTGTCAACATCGTCACCCTCGTCTGTCTCGCTCGCGTAGCCTTTGTCCGACCGGTGGTCTCCTAAGCACCGTGCACAATACGACCTATATCACTTATTCGCGGACCATTTTCTCCGACATAAAGGAGCAGAATCTCGAGGCCGGTTCTTGGGCGGGTGCTCGAGGGCCAGGGGAGGATTGATGGCACCGAGGTACCCCATCACGGACGCAAACACTCGCCCTGTCGTGATTGCGCGGCCGCGACTCATTTATTATTCACCTGGCTTCCAGCACCGCGTACGCGACCACCTACCATCCAACCTAATGCGCTGGAGGTTATTTCCCTCTTTCTCTCTCACTCGGCGTTCCAGGAACATCTCTGCATCGACGGATATTCCTGAACGATATGTCTATTCTTTTGTCTTTTTGATATTAAAAAATTGCAATAAATTATTAACGATGAACAATTATGAATAGTTTATTATTTATAATCAGTTACAGAATTGTTAATAAAAATTTCCGGTAATGGACGACTGTTTATCATTAATGCGACTGACAGAGAAAAGAATCAGTTTTTATTATATGTATTAAGAGAATTAAAATCACAAGCTTCTTTTCTCCCTTCCGATTTCTATCTGTTATACTAATTAATACTTTTAAGTATAATTTTTTCTTGATAATAATCATTAATTGCTTAATTAATTGATAAATATAAAAAATAGATAAATACAAAATTTATTTCCTTTAGAATTCTTTTGGAATTTGTATATATTTTCTTATGTATTTATCGTACTTATTTTACAATTGTAGTTTTCAGTTACAATTATAGTTAAAAGAATTCAACCTCAACGTTTAATAAATGCCTTTTCTTCTGTCTTTCCCATTCATCTTACTTATTGTTAGACGAAACTGATCGGGATTGAATCGCATGTGTTGCAGTTGCAGTGGAAGCACGACCACCACCGTGGCAAATAACGTGACACTCTCACCTCCGGATGCCGGAAGGATACCAAACACGGAGGCGCAAGTAGAGCAAGGCGGTGTGGCGGCCCTTCATAGGATCCTCTGCGCCGAGAGTTTCGCGGAGAATGAGCGCCGACTGTCGGAGATGATCCTGCAGCTGCAGTTGCTTAGGGAACGTCTGGTACAACAGCAGGACCAATCGAAGGTAGGCAATCTTCTGCAGCACACACGGCATGGAAAGAAGTAGTCGAATCATATTTACAAATATTGTATTATTTTGACGCTGGGGTATACGCTGAATATCTTAGACTCCAATGGAGCGTATTGAATTATAAATGACCGAAAGTTTGCGAATTAATCACGAATTCAGGTGTAAGGGACGTAAATAAACAATATAATATATTGTAGAAAAGGTTTAATTTCGAAACCTGAGACACCGAATATATATTGAATTATTACGGACGTTTTAAAATAGAAAATAGGAAATTTGGATAATAAAATTTGTTACCGCAATTATGCATTATAATAATAACGAAACTACAATATTGTGTTACACAATTCGATCGACTGTCTAATTACATCATGCGGGATATCATTTACAATTAACGGGGAAAAAAATAGAACACGTGCCGCGTGGCAAGTGACGAAATAGGAAATGACGGATCAACCTTAATATAAATCGCCAGCCGGCGCATGTTGATTGACGAGGGAAAGTGCATCGATTACCGCGGAATCATAATTACGCGGTTGAATCGCGGTCGCGCAGATATCGCAGGCAACGATAGAAAAAATGAGAGAGCCAAGTTCTCTCGACTCGCGATGACCGGTATGCCGTTACGACCAGCTTAATGTGTTTCCGTTTTAAAAAGACACGGCGCGATAAAAGCGAAGCATTCGCGACTCCGACGACTCGTCGGGCGTGGATTGCGAGAATAATTCATAATGCGCGCGGCTATGCCTCTCTGTGCAAACAACATAAAAATTCCGCGTTCCTTCCCGCGCCATCGGAATGTTAAGCCGTATTCTTCCGCTTAAAAGCATCTCCGCGATGTTCCCCGACAATAACGTCAAGACCTCTCTCTGTGATATTACCGTACTAATAGCGGCGAGTCCGTTGCACATCCGCGAGTAACAGTACACCTTTGATG
Source organism: Temnothorax longispinosus (assembly GCF_030848805.1). Lineage (NCBI taxonomy): Eukaryota > Metazoa > Arthropoda > Insecta > Hymenoptera > Formicidae > Temnothorax > Temnothorax longispinosus. The sequence continues at coordinate 1,849,386 of NC_092363.1, read as the reverse complement.
CGCCTGCATCACGCCAGACTGCAATCCGCGAGCGCGCCGCATTGGGCGCGAACGTTCGGCGCACAATGAGATCTCATTGAAATCGCTCCGGCCTGCGTATCGGATTCGATAACCGCGTCGAGATTAGTATCGCCTTCCGACTCGCGGCGATGACTCGATATTTCGCGCGGCCTCAAAAAGCGCGGGTCATCGCGTGGCTCTGCGACCGCGGCGAAACGCAACCACGCCGCCGCCACGCCGCCGCCACGCCGCCGATGTTCGAAGGAATCGCAGGAGACCGGAGGAACCTGTCTGCCCGCAAAAATGCGAGCGCGTGCAGATAATGCTCGACGTGTATTACCGTTATTATGCCAGTCATTTACGTGCTGTGGAAACGATGTTTCTTCCCCGATGTCCCGCTAAATTCGCCCGCCGGCGAAATTCTACGAATGCATTCGCGTAAATATCCGTCATGTGCAGCGCGGCAGGTAGAGGCCGATGTACCTGAACATTAATATTCGGAATTCGGGAGAGCGGTAACTACATCCGTTGTGGCGTTGTAAACAACGATCTCGAGATATTCTGGAGACGTCGCGATCCGCAAGGCGGAACACGACGGACAAGTTGCTGACACAGTTTCAATTATAACGATTTATATTTAATTATATGCGCGCGAGGAGAGAAACGCGCACGCAAAATTCAAATGATAAATGCCATCCCCCGGGGACGTTCGATTTTTAAAGCCCCTGCATTTTCGAGCCGCAAATTTGCAAATCGCGCGTACGAACGTGTCAACAATTCTTTATGCAAAATTTAGTTTATTTAAAATGAAAAAGTTTATAATAAGTTATATTAACTTTTAAAAGTTATATTAATTTTTATATTAATAAATTACTCTGTAAATGAAGCGTAATAACTAAATTTAAAATTATAATTTAGCTCTCCTGCGTGTTTTTATAAAAATAGTCGCGAAATAGTGCACATTTATCAGCATACTTTATTTATTTAAAAGAGGAAATATTTTTTATAGAGAGCCTATAATCCGTTGACATTCCGCTTTTGCACTTGAGAAATCTGCAACCAATAATGCGAGATTATTTCCATAACATTTGCAAACGGCTTACGTGCAAGAACGCGGCTAATGTCGTTTTATAGATAATTAAACCCGGGAGAGAGGGAGAGAGGGATAGAGGGACAGGAATCAGAAGTCGTTACGATCGTTCGCAATTGCACCAATAATTGAAATCCGCAGTCGGAGAGACGCGTAACTACCGGCAATAATGTTTTAACGATAACGAGAGAGGAAAGATAAGGAAAGTGCCATCTAGCATGCGACAAAAACGAATTTTCCGTGTCTCGGCATTTCCTGTTGGAGTCACATTTTAATCATGACGAGTTGCGCATGACGAGTTGTTCAGCTAGCCAGGTTTGACTTAAGATCTAAAAACTCGAAAAAAAAAAAATGTTCTGAGAGCCGATCTGCAAATTTTCCGTTCGATGATTAATTGGCGTGCCGGACAAACTGGCCGTACGGTAAACTGAAATGCTGGAAAATCTCCAACGGGCGTGAGATCGACGTGACTTCGCGAGGACGTCTCGGATGAGGTCCTCCAGGGTGGAGAACGTTCTGTCGTCCGCCATTTCATCGGCGCGGAGTGAAAACGCGTTTGTCGGCGGCGTTTGCGCCGGGGCCGGGCGCCTCGAGTTAGCCGACGTTAAAGCGGAAATGCAACGGCGGTACCGCGACGGGGAGGAGGAGGAGAGGGGAGGGTTGGGGAGATAGAGGAAGAAGAGAAGCGCAGAAAAAGCTGGGCGGCAGGGAGAGAAAGGAGAGATTAGGAGCGGGCCGTACGAGAGGTAGATAGGAGCGAGAGCGAGCGCGAGAAAGAGGTAGGTGGAGTAAAAAGGCGACGAGAGAGATAGAGCGAGAGACGAGAAAACGTAGGAGGAAGGCGGTAGTCTCGATGTTCTCCTCCTCTTGGATCGCGGAGGGCGTATAGTAATGTTCGAGTTGGCAGACTCGGGGTCGAGTGGGGGTCTCTCCCTCCGTCTATCTATCTATCTCTCTTTCTCTCACTCACTCACTCACTCTTTCTCTTCTCGTTCTCTCCTCCCGGTGTGTCTCTCTCCTCCGTTACCTTTCCACCTGTTATGCGACGCCGTGCCATGCTGCGTTGGCACAGGTGTGCGCGACCGCGTAGCCAGCGACAGGGCCCGCACGCTCTCCTCGGTCTCCTCGGTCTCTAGTCTCCCACCTTTCCGACCTTTCTCTTCCACCTTTCCGTGTCTCGTATCTGTTTCTCTCTGTTTCTCTTGCTATCTCTCTCTCTCTCTCTCTCTCTTTCTTTCTCTTTATTCCATGCACCACCGGCTCGACTCCTGTCTTTCCCGGCGAACGAGCAGGCCGATCGCGCGTGGGCGGCGAGGATCGCGTTCCCCTCTACCCCGAGGCGCTTTCATGATCCTACCTATACGTTCGGCTGCACCTGCAGCAGGGATATACTGTCACGCCCAGTAGCTCGATCGCAACCGACCTGCTGCACCGCAGACTTTCTCCTCAAGACATATTCTTCTGGAGGCGGTTTCGGCAACGGGAAAATTGCATTTTCGCATATCACGTATATCGGCGCTTTGCTTACCATCAGGCATGCAATTTTTGCTCAATGGGAATAACAATACGATATACTATCCAATGCAAAAAATCCAGCCGTGAACAAACGCTCAAAAGACAGTCCAAAAGGTTTTCATTTTGCCTGGTCAAAGATGTTTCAGTACACTCAGGTAGCGCAGTCTCTTTGCGAACGAAATTTGACCCCCTCTTCCCCTCGCCACCCCCCCCCCACGGGCGTACGCAAAAAGCAAATTATCTCCTCTGTATGTGGCGGACGCGTATATTTCTCTGAAATAAATTTTCGTTCCTCATAAATTACCAACTTGCCAAACACGCGACGCAGCTGCGCGTGAAATTAGTACATTAACACGTTTCGCTGTACTACTTTTACATATTTTAATAAGAATTACGGCTAGCGCATGTTACCAATGAAATACATGCATTAACCGCGTGCGAAAATCTTTATCATATATGCGATTCGGGGGAAAAAACCGGCGGTTGAAAATTTTATTTTTTGAAATCTAAACAGCCCTTGCTCATCTAAACAAACTTGCAACACTCGATAACGCATTTTGCGAAATTTTATTTGATTACTTTAATTCCATCTCCCCTACCAGTTTGAATATTATTATACGCTAGTATATATATATGTATAAAACATATAACAAATTAGCTTCGCCACGTGCGTTCTTCGTAACAAAATCTGTTTTAAAAGCAATTGAAAAGGAGAGATATAAATGACGATGATATATAATAAATATTCCTACAAATAGAGAGAAACGTGCTCGAAATTTGCATGCTGTGAAATAGTTAACGATATAATTGTATACGAAATGTTCACTAAATATCTCATTAGTCATTAGGATGTACAGGAAACTATATAATTACGAAAATAACTGTTAACTCTTAATTATGGTTTGCCGATGACTTATTCAAGCCGCAATATTAAGAAACTTGTTTATTCTTTTAGTCAGACTATCGATCAGTCTATCATAATTTATGAGAGATGATAAAAATATTGTATAAATAATAGCCCCGATAAACTGTACGAAAATCCATATATGCAACAACAAATAATTTGAGGACTACATTAATATATTATGATGCATGGCACGCACACTGTAAAATCGTATATTTATGTGCTCACATTTATTATTATTTCATATATTTGTATTTATCAGATGTATCTGCCGCACGACAATATCGTTATTACGTGCAACAACATGGTCCACAAAGGCGGGGCAAAATTGCATGAGGGCATCGCGTTTCGCGCATCAGGAACGACAGTGGGGCGTGCGGTGTTCGGTACAGGGCGGACGTACCGCGCACCACCGTATTCCACGCTTGCATGTGTATACGTCCATATCCGTTTGTCCATTTGCGTATCGGCCGGCGCTTTATGGGAATTAGCAGTGCATTGTGGACCACCGGTGGGCGGGCTGTGTGTGCACCAGTGCACGAGACGCGACCGCAGGCACGGCGGCCACCCCCGCGATCCGATGGCGGCAGGGATTGCGGCGGCGGGATAGCCGAAGGGGATGGCGAGTGATAAAGAGAGGAGGAGGAGGAGGAGAGAAAGGGAGGCGGGCGAGAGATACAACGGTCATGGACAGAGGAAATAAGAGGGAATTGCTCCCCGCTGCTCGGGGCGAAGGGGGATGATTCTCTCTCTCTGTGCGCCCACTGTTTGTCAATACGCGAGCGATATGATCACCAAGTATAATCACCGGCGGACCCGAGAGAGCGCCGGGCTTTCTGTCAATAGAATGCTACTTTGTGACCTCCCGCGCGCGCCATTGACCCCCTCCCCCCGCTTCCGCTCTCCACTCCCTTTTCTATCCCCCGTTCCCGTCGATTCCGCATCTCGCCGCTTATATATTGTATCAAACGCATTCGAGCGTCCGCCCTCTGAAGCACGTCGCCGCTCGTAAAATCCGTATCGGCCACGAAGCCGGTAATGTGTACACGTATTCAACACACGCGTATACAGTGAGGGAGAAAGAGGGAGAGAGTGAGAGAGATTCATGGAACATGCACGAAAGCCCGTGGAATCGACGTGGACCGTACTGGGCGTTCCGTACCGGCGAACAAAAGTATGCCCTCCGTTCTGCATATTTGCGTAACGTGTGTTTCTGTTGCCGCGTTACATACATACAACCTCCCTACTCCGTCTGTTTTTTTTTGCGCGCGAGCGGCTACAAAGGGAATCGCACGGTGGATATCGCGGCCATTGCGATCGGGAATCGCGTGTGTGTACGTGTAAAAACGAGAAACTTAACGACAAAACTATTACTTGCCGTTTATACGATAATTACAGTGCGTAAACCACTTCGCAATGCGTAATTAGCGGTTGTAGCTTGAAACGGGGTGTTTAACAAACAGATTAGCTCGCTGATTAACTTTTTATTAGATACCTCCTTACATATGATAATAAAATGAAATAAGATTCGTTCGAATTATGCGCTAAAAGTTTAACATTGCGGCGCTCTGTATTCAGAAGCAATTATACAAAAAAAATTACTGCGTTGAAAATGTCACAGACTATAAAATTGATTCTAATATGACGACATAAGGCGTTAGTACATTACATAACCAAAATAGCACCGCGCTTAGAATAATATAACATATAATTATTTCTTTAAGAAAAAATTAAAAATAAACCACACAAAAAGTTCATTTTTATTTATTTTGTCTTATTACATCTCCATATAATAAGGTTTTTGATTTTATTTATTACACTCTGTTACATTTCCGCATAATAAGGTTTATAATCTTTGTTTTACGTCGTCTCTTTATTCGCTTTACATGTTCAGTCGTCCGTCATCATCCTCATTGCGACGCTTACACCTCGCTTACATCATACCTCCCTCTGCAGTTTGCACCCTGCCTTCGCGCTAACGAAGCTTCCGCAAAGTGCGCATTATCACCACGTCGTGTCGTCGCAGTGATTTTTGCAGAGCGCGGCTCGGTCTGCCGTTAAACAGGCTAAACGAGCGCGGTCGCGTTTTCGCCCTTCCGCCTCTCCATCCGCTTTTCGAGAGACGTCGACTTATGCGCGCACCCGCGTGCGAACGTCTATCCTCTTTCCGTTCAGTTCATCCCCCCGGGCTCGTCGTCGTCGGGCGAGAGGTCGTGTTACCGCGGAGGCTTGGTCGATGTATCTTTTCTAGCGATCAAAGAATTACCGTGTTCGAGTGGTAGGCCGACAATGTTTGCCGTTTGATCGTAGGGCAACGACGCGTAACACTTTTACGCGTTCACGTTACCTGATGCCGCATCGCGTCGTTCTCCAAGATTTTTGAACTTGCAATTCGCATTACAACAAAAACTCCTTTCTGTCTGCTTTTGTATGCTGAAATAACATAACAAAAGTAAATGAAATTAATAATCAAAATTATATCAAATATATCAAAATTCTTTAAATAAGCTAAAAACAGAAAATATAATGAAAAAAGGTGACAGAAAGAAAGGTGACAAAAGGATAATCGTCAAAGAAACGCGGCAGACCGTGGCGAGCAACCGCGAATGACGGGGAGTGCCGATGACGCGAGTGGAGCGCGCGAAAAGAAACGAGGCGCGAAACGGAGCGATAACGAAAATTCCGGAGTAGGCGACAATCGGCGCGAATTCGCGCAAAGCAATTACGGCACGATAATCGCGGCAGATTCGGTAAAGGTCTTGAAGGATGGCTTAGTGGCGGTACGAGCAGGCGAGACCGATTCGACAGAGCGGGGCGAAAGCAACGAGCGCGCGATAAGCGAGCTAAGTGCGTGCGTGTAAAATAAAAAGAAGAGACAAATTTATATTTTCGAGATATTTGATTTTCTATTTTTTAGTTTTGTAATAAAGTTTAGTAAATTATGCGATAGCCTCAGTGAGATGAGAGTGAAAGTAGATTTAAGTTCACTATGTGACATGATATAGGATAGCGTGAGTAAAAAATTAATATCATGTCTTTCTCCTTCCCCATGCGCGTTAGCGAATATTCAATGTTGGGTAAAATTTAAGTTGACTAATTTTCATTTTCTTGGCGCCATGGCGATTGAATTGATTTAATATTTCATTTAATGTTTCATTGCAAAATCTCTGAGAGATTATACTGACAGAAATTCTAACGAGAAAAATATTAATCTCTAATTACAAAATTATACTGTACCTATTTTATATACATTATCTATATATTATATTATATATTATATATTATATATTATATATTATATATTATATATTATATTATACTGTACCCGAGCTGTACCTATAAAAGTTTTACAGTTTGTTATAAATTGTCTCTTATTAGTCGGATAGGAATTTAAAGTTCAGAATTCTTGCTGTACCTCAATAAAACTTTTCTAAAATCAGTCTTGCTTGCATAGAGATGAAATATCGCTGTTAGACATTATAGTGCATTGCATGTATTAATCATTAACATATTAATGATTCTCTTTTATCCGCTTTTTCTCCTTCTTCCCTCTACCACTCCCGTTCTTCCATGCTACTATTACCTCGCTGACTTTTTTCATCTCTTCCCTTATTTTATTTCCTTTCTTTCTCTTGCTCTCCACATTCTACTACTTTTCCTTCGCCTAATCTTATCCGTTCCACTTATCCTCTCGGATTTGTACATCCAATACCTTTTTCGAAAACTACCTCCTCGTCATGTCGTACAAATGCAAGTAATTGAAACTAATCCCATTAAATTCACCGATTGATGCCACTCGCTCAAGTCGTGTCCCTTTCTTTCAATTAGTCCTGTTATTTGATTTTTCGTATAGCAATTTGCTTTTACCCTTTCCTTATTTCTTTTGTTTCGATGACTGCTACTAGTTTTAAATTGCATTTTAATAATAAAACATTTAGAAGAGAATAATTGCAATATTCCACAAAATTCGAATTATTATATATTACAAAAATTTACATTCGAATAACATTAGGTACTAGGCTACCAAGATCTAACTAATAGTAAGTTAAATCATATATCTATCTTTGTCTAATTTAAAAGAAAAACCAAGACATATATATGATTTAACTATAATTATAGTTAGTTTACCAACAGGTTGGAAAAACCGGCCTCTAGTCCTGGTCGTAAACTAACGTTTTTCCCTAATTGAAAATGAAAAAATTTATGTTATATCAATAGATATCGTGTATCTCAATCTCGAAAAAATACTATGTTAAAGGATTTACGCGTAACTGACGGGGGAGGATGCGTAGTAAATGGTACGGCGTCCACGTTGAGTCCAGAAATACGCAGCCGGCGTAAAAATTGAAAATGCCAGTGCTACAATAATTGAAGGTTTGAATCGAGTTTATTGGCGCCAAAGCGCGCATGTTCGGTATCCGGTAAAATTGAATTACAGCTTGAAAAAAAAAGGGCACGGTATTTGTAACCCGGTTGCTGCGTTCTAGGTATCGAAAGCTGATCGGGGATCATCGGTGTAAAACGCGTTCAATCAGCTCCTATACGTGCATTCGAACGCTCGGCATATCGGAAGTAATACTGCACTCCAAAAATCGACGATATACGATTACGCGCGTACCTGTTTTCGTATTTTTTAACCGTAACTGCAACGAGACCCGACCTGTTATTCAACGTCCGATTGAATGACTGTAACAAGGCATAATTTATTTTATTTTCCAATACGTTCCTGCATGCAGTTTCTCTCTCGTTTTCTTTTCCTCTCCGACCGCCTCCTCTCTCTCTCTCTTTCTCTCTCTCTCTTCTCTCTCTCTCACACACACATATAGGGTATAGTCTACATGTGGATTGGTATTATTATCGATATAAATGTCAGGCGTGTCAGCATCTCATTAATACGAATATATTAACACATCGGGCAGCTTTAATGTCTATCACCGTCATGGTCAGTAGCTACGTCTTGCTTTATACCCGCATTAACACCACGACACATTATGGTCGCGCATTAAATGAAGTTCTAATTAATGTAAAACTAATATGCACACCGTTGAATATAAATATGCGTATATACAGGTTACTATTTCAAGTCGAGGAAAACCAGAAATAGAAGGTGTGCTATCTTGAACTAGATATCTCTCTCTTCGAGCACTTTGTTATTGGATATTGCCGATAACGCATACAATACAATTACAATTTTATGTTTGGAAAATAATAAGCTTTGTCTTTTAAAATTTTGATAAAAGCGCTCATTTTTTTTTTTTTTTTAGGATCGGAGAGTATCGATATTTCGAACACGCGATATTGGCATCACGCAACATCAATCATGTATATCTACGATAATATTAATTCTTTTTCATCAGACAGGTCCATTTTTTTTCATTTTTTGCTGATAAAATAGTTTGAATTCAAGATAATTGATCAATTAATGTTTAACGGATATACCCCAATTGTATACAGTTTTAATCGATTCTAAAATGCATTGCACTCTTTATTCCTTGTTCTTTCGTCTCTGGTACTTTTAACGGGACGATTAAACGTAGCGAAGTAATTATTTAAATTACGATTTTATTATATTAAATACATTAAAAGCCATTCTTGCGTATTACATGTTTCCGTGGGAATTGTTTATGGCTTATATCCCTTTGATATCCGGCTGAGACTTCTAATCGGAACCACTGACGGCTATTATATTAATTACGAAATAATTATGTCGTCGGGTGGATGCTTTAAAGCCATGCCTTGTGCGAAAGGACGAGGAACAGCGAGCGTTAATGCATCCACCGACGTTGTCTGGACCACTCGACTACGACATTATGCGAGAACCCTCTTACGCTCGTCTCCTTGGCCGGAGCTGCTGCGCCAGCTCTCCTCAACCTCTGATTTTCCGCGACGAGAGAAAGACCTCTCGTAATTATTTTTCTCATTAATGCGCCCCATTGTCCGCGTGCGTGACAGCAGTATCGGTAACCACACCGCGTCTTCATTAAATCCACGCGTGAAACGAAGCGTCAATCGAAAGGCGAGATTTCGTGGACGCTTCGTGGTTAACAAGCGCGGTATAAGCTCAACTTAATCACTGCATAATAATATCCTCGTTCGCGAGGGAATTGTCGTTGTATAATGAGTCGTTGGAGGATTTTAAGCATAAAATAAGAAAATTGTCTGGAGTAATAATTATATTTTCGCATCATAATTTCGTAGTAAGGCATAAGAATTTTTTGCATAGAAACCTTCCTTCACTTGACGATATACTTACTATTGTTAAAAGAGTGCAGGTCGAGGAATGTGCGAAATAATTATCTTTGCCGGTTCTCTTCAGAAACCGAGAGAATTTAAATCCTAAAAAGATGACGCACCGTGAACATTCGCGGATGTTCGAGCGAATCGTCGCGCCTCCGCGGCCTCCGTCATTCTTATCGAACGACGGCCCCCACGTTAGCGACACGGATTGTTAACTGAATCCGGGAGCCGGCATTGTTCGAGGGTACCGAGCGCGCAGCAACAGTGGCCCATTGTATTCTCTCGGACACATCCATCGGCTCGTCTTCCTCTGTCTTCGATAGCTTTTTCTCTCGTTTCGCGATCCGTCACCGTCGCGACTGATTGTCTCACGACTTTTCATTGTGGCTTCATATAACTCGCGCGTATTGTTCGCGCCTGATTGTCGAGCAACGCGAATCTCCTCGCGAGTCTTCTCCGTCTTCTCGTCCGTCTTCTCCGGAAAAAATGCTTTATTTCGGTTTGCTTGCTTTTGGCATTATCAGCGGGCGTTCGCTTATCGGGGATATCGGTTCCCTTCGAAGCGAGCAGACGCGTCTTTAAGGTCCAAGCTCTCGCGAGGCCGCGGCCACGGCGGTGGCAGCGGATATAATGCGCGTTTCGGCCACGGAGCCCAGAATAGTTCAAAGTAAATACCGTGCTGTGAGTGGTGCCTTCTAATCTTCTTCTCCTTCTTCCACGGGCGATATTCTGATTGCATTATGACCCGGCCTCGAACAGACGCGGCTCCTCGAGAGGGTTATTCTGCCGACGATGCTGATGTAACGCGCGGGGATTGTCGCCGGTGGTAAGTGGCAGTGTCTGGTTAACCAGTTCGACTTGTGAACGAACGGTCGTACTGCGAACGATCACGCGATTGCGTCTGAAACGCCGGAGAATTTTTGGCGACGTCATGGTGCGCCGTGGTGAATGGAAGAAATGATTTTCACATAACATAATGTCGCTTTATTGAAGAATTGCTCGGATTTATTAGGGAGAATCAAGGTTCTTATAGTCAGGGAAAAATTTACCAAAATTAGTTTCAAAGATTACATCTAATCTTTTTTCTTAAAAATAGAAATATGTTTTTAATTTTCATGTTAATTATATTTATTAAGCTTTGCAATTTGTCTCTATTTAGAATTTAAAACTAATTTTCTAAATTAAACTATAGGTATTTAATCTAAGACCAGTTTTCTATATCTCAATAACTTAAAATACTATCAATGCAAAGCAAATAAATTAATCTTTTTTAAAAGGACTTTAACGTTATACAAACATGTATAGGAGAGATTATTTAATTATGTGGCATTATGCACATTAATAGCTCGAATATCTACTTAGAACTTATAATATTTGTAGACCTCTCGGAAGTAAGTAACAACTGCAGATTGAATGTGCAGGCGCTTTTGCAAATTCGCCGAGATACTTCGGAAACGGAGTAATTGAGCGCGACAATAGGTAGACATTTCGGCCGCGATATTTGAATCTAGATATATCTCGCAGCGATCGTGAGGACTACAGAATGAAGTGGAAGTAGGTACCCGGCGGGCATTGAGTGCAGTTATACTTGTAACTTGGACGGCGACCCCGTGAGAGAGAGGAAGAAAGAGAAAGAGAGAGGAGAGCAGCCGCGAGAGCTGCAGTAGTAAGAACTCTGCCGCGCGCGCGGTTGTGAATGAGCCCCGCAGCTGCTACATTCCTGTGTGCCATCACCGCGCGATTTCCTTCCATTTTCTTTACCCTCCCCGAATATTCTGGTTAGACCTCGCGAGAGGGGTCCACGTTGAATTGCGCTCGAGTCGAGTGCGCAAATTTGCTCGAATCGCGCCTCGCCGTACGGCACAATTTCATTGTGTCGACGCGATCTTGAGCAGTCGTGTATCTCAGGCAGGCCGAGATTGCGTAAGTATGCAACGTAACTGCCGCAAGAACGAATTCTGGAACATCCGATGCTCCAGATGATGTTGTCAATGATTCAGTCATTTTCATTGGAACTAATATCTGATAACTATATGGAATATTATATTGATAAACGATATTCCTCTGAAATTTAGTTATGCTATTTAGTGACTGCTTGTAATTTTAATAAATTGTAGAATTTTTTAATTAATTATTTTTTAACAACTTAAACAAATGAAATGCATGAAGTGTGAGAAAATTATTGATCATATATGAATTAAATGTTCTACATTTTTTATAGAAAATATTATACAACGCGTAGAATATATTGTAATTAAAATTATTTATAGTTGATTTTTCACAAACGTCAGTTAACTTTAATTGTAGTTAATTTATTTCTTATTATATCTGTCCGGTTCTCTAAAATGATATCAAGTATCGCAGTTAACCTTAAATTAAAATTAATTGGTACAAGCGAAACGGATTGTCAAAAGGAAATATTCAACTTGCGCGAGTCGAATTATGCGTTTGTCACGATTTTGTGCTTCACAGCAATAACGCTATTAAGTATAGCTTGCTAGTCATGGATTAATCCGTAAAACTATCAATCTGTACTTCTGTGAAATAGGGTCGGTGGTAGGCTTCGATCCGCGCGTATTTCTGGTGCGTCGCGCGTGTCGCGCGAATCTTTATTTCGGTTCTCACGTTTCGGCGGCGCGTGCACGGTGCACGCACAGGAGCGCGGGACACGAGTGTCCGCGCCGGGATAAATATCGCATACATTCTGTGGAATGTGCACTGCGGCGCGAAGATGCCGATATCAGCTTACGGTACATACGGTTACTTACACGGTGCGTGAACGGGTCTTTTCGGAGCACGCGAGCCTCTGCAACTTCGATATGGATTTGGGTTATCTCACATTCCATTTTATTATGATCTTAAAATACACGCATATATTGCGCCACATTACGTTGCATTAAAAAAAAATATGCGTAACTAAAACGATTAAATCATACATTTACCTTAATTTAAGTTAATTAAACGCGCGAAATAATCAACAATGGTTAATGAATTATTTAATCTGCTTCTTATAACGATTCTGAGATTTATACCATCTCTATACCATCCGTATGTCACAAATGTATCGGATTATCTTGCGATAAAAGTCTGTATTACGCAACATGGTAATTTCTCTGCGGTTAAACGCAACTTGCAACCAATAGCGTATTGTGCATCGGTACACGTGCGCTGGATAAAATCATTCCACTAAAATCGTATTCAAAAATATTCAATAATGTGACATATACAATTCTTTCGTTGTAAAGGATTACGAAGAATTCTAGTTAGAGCAGAATAAACCAAGCCAAAGTATGTCTTCACGATTTTAATAATCGCCATTAAATAGATGGCTTCCACTGTGCGTATTATAATTTTATGCGCATTATCTTCTTGGAATCCAAGAATAATTCTTTAGCCTTCATTTGCAAATTCTAATATAGTGAATATAATAAATGGTGTATAAGATAGAGCTGTAGATTATTACTGTAGTGTTCAAAAATTTAATTTACACGAATGTTTTATATATAGGTATATATATGTATATAACATTTGTGTAAATTAAATTTTTGTATATATATATATATATATATATATATATATACACACACACACACACACACACACACACACACACACACACACACACACACACACACACACACACACACACAAGATCTATTTCCCGGTAGAGATATCGATTGACTGTTTCATCTATAATCCGCATTTTTGATATTTCGAAGATAACTTGTATAAATTTCACATTGATATTTTCCCATGAAACCTAAGATTAAGAATCATTCACCAGCGAGTACTAGTAATCTTTCCTTTTATTTTTCTTTGAGCGCTTTGTCGAACGTCTCCTCTTTGACAGCGGAAATCTTGCACAATCCACTTGCACGCGCACAATGCGCGTCGGCGGTACAACGAATTAGAATCGCGGTTGCGCCGCTTGATCGAGAGAGGAGCAACGACAGGAGGGGTGCGCCGTGGCACGTGCATCACGCATATTATTCTCGTTTCTCGAGTGGCCGGGTCTCCCTGCAAAGCGAGTGTCGAGCGCGAAAGAAGAAAGTGGAAAGATACGCGACGAGCGCGTGCGAGACTGAGAACGAAAGAAAGAAACAAGATCTTGCCGTGTGCGCGCCACGCTATATATGAATATATAAAATTAATTAAAGTCGACGAATGCGAAGGGAGTTGATTATTGTATTCGTCCCGACGACGGAAAGCACGACCGGGCTGTGGGTAAGGTGCACAGAAGTATTCGCGTATTGTTGTAATCATCAATCTCCTTCTATCATCGGCTTCTTGGTCTCTTTTCTCTTCATCGTACGCGCTTCACTTTGTCTTATTTCGGTACCTCTCATCAGGTTCATCAAGCGGAAATGTGAGGTCGTGTTCATGCGAAACGTTGAACAAAGTTTAACTCGTTAGGAATTAATAACTTTCTGTCTGATGTATAGAAGAAGATTCAAGATATCTTGTGTTCTAATTCTTAGCGAGATAATTAAAGTGATTTAGCAAAAATAAAAATATTTTTTTAAACGTTTGTTTTATTATATACGTATTAGATCTTATATAATAGAATGCAAGACTTCTCTGACTCTATTATATTGCTTGTAAAAAATATTTTATAGGAACACATATAAATATATATATATATATATATATATATATATATATATATATAATAGCTTATGTATATATATTTTTTAATATAATAAATATATGATATAATATTTAAAAAATATACATATATAAGCTATTATATAAAATTACCGTTATTATTATTTAACTTTATAAAAAAAACGGCAATATTATGATGATAAAACTATACATACATACATACTGGATCATGTTTCGGTTTTTTTTCGCGTTACCACAAGCATGATGATTTTAGCTACACCGCGACGACCGCGGCTCGCTTGGCTACGTGGTATTAAAGACTTGCGAGGAAAATAATGCGCTATACTTAACCCGTCGGAAACGATATTCTCTCATCTCGCGAACTCTTCAGGGGGAGGCGCGTTCGTTGACACTGCATGCCGTTGCGGTATAAACCGATCGAGGTGTCGAAGTGCTACGGCGACAGTGTATGCCGTGCAGTTGTCGGCTGTGCCACGCACTACAGATAGAAGGGTCGCTGAGGGATCTCCTCTCGAAACGCGGGTGACCGTTGATGGGAAAGCCGACGATAGAGACAAAGAGGAGAGCATCAGGCGACGGATAGAACGGTTCCCGCGGAACGAAAGGGGAAGAACATAAGACCGACGTATATATCTCTTTCTCTACCTTCTCTATTGCTGAGAGAGACGAATCGTGTCGAAGGAAGCGACGCGAGAAAAGAAGACACGCCGGCAGAAAAGTCAGAAGGAACCGGGGGAGACAGCGACGCGATTGCCCTCTCGCTTGCCTCAAAGTTGACGGGGGTTGCTTTGGACGCGTCCCGATGTTCCCCTAGTCTCCGGGGACAGTCGCACACCGTCTTGCCTTACCACATACGATCTTCACGGAAAGAACTCCCCGGCGGGCGTAAGAAGCCGAGGACAATAATCCTACTGACAGCCGGCTCATCATCGCAGCTTATTTCGATCCGCGATGGGCCCTGAGCCGCTAAGAGAAACGCCGCTGTCTACGCCGCGTTAGTGTCATACACGTCGTAATATCAGGGTTTAATGCTGTTGATTCTCATTCGCGTATCGACATTATATAAGATGAGGGCACTCGCAAATGCGCGCGTATACTGGGCTAAAAAGCACACAGCAAACTGTCTTTCTCATCCCCCTTAAGTACGAAAAGATTATTCTCTCGCTTAATGCGAAATAAATTGCAGTAAAAGCATGTGATTTCGATGAAAGTCGGGGAATATTTCAACGATGTGATAATTAGTAAATTGCAGAAAGGTCGAGATATTTATCATTGAGCACAGAGATAAAGATATCTCCTTAGAAAAAAAAACGAAGATAACCTTCTATCCTTAGCAAAAAAAACGAAGATATGCAAAAATAAAGTGCTTACGTAACGAAAAGTCTAAGATCTTTCGAGTTCTACAAATGCGGAAACGGCTCAATGCGCTCGCGGAGCGGCAAGGATATATCGTTTGCGCAGCGAGCTGCGAAAATTGCGTGTTTACGTTTAAAAAGCTAACAAAGTTTAATTCTTTTTCCTGGCGGGCCACCCGACGTTCCGGTAACGGGATATTCAAATGGCTTCGGGCAATAAGTGTTAAACGCGAGAAACTCGTCCCGTTTATGGCGGCGCGGCGGGCGGTCGTGTGCAATGCGCGCAGAATTTTCGACCGTCCACGCATCGCATGGCGGGCGCTCCGCAGATTTCGAACGCCGGATTGCTGTCGCTTTCCGGTATTTGTATCAATTAGAACGTAGAAGCGAATTGTGAAAGATGGTCACAGAATCTCCGTCGTTGAACATCGAACGAAGATACAGTTTAGAGCAGCAAAACGCGCGCGCTTATAAAATATTGCATTTCCGACACCGTTAAGGGGATCCTAAATACCGACAAAAACAGTCAAGAGCTTTTACAGGAGTAAAATCCTTTTACAGGAGTAAAGTATAGGTACTAATGAAGAGTGGGAATGTAAAATAATTAGTAATAATTGAAAAAAATGTAAAAATGCTGTCACCCCTTATTTTTTAATATAAACAGTTGTATAAGTAATATGTAATACGAAATGAAATGTTTCCACTCTTCAGAAGACGTGCACAAACAATAACGTACCTTTGAAATTGAGATTGAAACCCTGGAATAAAAATGAGAGCTTCGAAGAAATTATAACCTATAACCATGTCTATCCTTGTCTATCATCATTGTCTATACAAGGACAGATATAGAATTTGGTCGGTAATACAGACGGCTTTAGGATCCCCTTAAATGCCTATCGCATCTCGCGTTTATGCTCTGGTATAATGATTCCGTTTGTATTGGTCCCGCATTCCTGTCACTTGCTTATGAACTTGTCAAAATGTGTGAGAGCGCCCTAACGCGTTTTATCCGCTTAACGATCGCGTACAATTAATAATCTTTACGTTCACATATTCGTCGCTGAAAGGAGGCCAATATATGCAAATGTGTGTATGTGTAAGATGATATTATCATTTATCAAGAAGACTATAATCTATCTGACAATATTTCCTTAATTGATCGTTCACTTGTGCAACTATCTTAATCTCTTTCTCGGAAGGAGAATTATTGAGCAACGATCTAACTATTGATCAGAAATCAATGGCCGCGTGTGTGTCAACGGGATTCGCGCTCGGCAGAATTCTTACATAGTTGACTCAGGCAGGCATTATCACAATTGCTCGCGGAACCGATGACGCGAATTGAAAAGCGAACAAAGTCGTCTTTGTAATGTAGGACCGCGCGATCGAGACGCGCCGCGCATAAACGCTGCCGGATAAGCGCAGCCCGTTCATTCGGATAATATCGGCGAGCGATATCGGCCGGCATGCGGCAAAGGGAATTATTAATATTAGCGTTTTCGCGAGAAAACGGACCGGTTCGCGGCCCCCGATGATCAGGCCGATTTGTTTATCCGTCGACGCGGAATATCAAAAGGATTAGAGGCGTCGAATAGATAATAAACATCGGCCAATAAAGATATCCGAAAATACCGTGCCACGCGCGTCTGTATCTGTACACGCGTCCATCGGACCCGCCCTGATCTATGATTATGGATTCCGTGAGGTCGATGGCAAACTCGTATCTTTTGACGATTGTACGACATGTCTGCCTTCGTCTTCTGCAGTCGCGAATAGGAGAATCACATAAATCGCACAACCGCCGCGGCATATACAGATACATTGATTTGTTTTCCTCATTTTGAACGTTTGACTGCTACAGTGCGGATAGTAAGGAAAATGCTAGAAAGACGTACCACGCAAAAATTAGAATTGCGATTTTTCCCGATAATGAATAATTGAATTTAAGCTTTTGCAAATTAATAACGGTAACTCAAGGCAGAGTTATTTCGAGTAAGACTATATAACATAGTTGCAGAATTTATATTTAAAATATTTTATATGTAAACTAATTGTAAGTACGGAATGTAGTGTAATTTATCATTTGAGACAAAGTCTAGTTAGTTAGATAATAAATAGCACTGGCTGCTTTTTAATACTCGTCTACCTTTGATTACGTGTATAATGATAGTTCATGTGTAGATTGTCCTTGTTTATTTACATTACAAATATCCACAGAGGGAAAACTTATCGCGATACACGTCGCATAATGGGATTCAACTACAAGGATAGAAATATCATCAACAAGGTTTATGAGATTAGTATATTGCATATAAGGAAAGACGATGGATTATCTGCGTGGATTATCATACAGAGTGTCCTACGAAGAAGTATTGATATTTCAAGAAATGATGGTAGCAACTTTCTCTTTATAAGATATACATATATGTAATTTAACGATACATAATTTTAAAATAATTCGCGTAGCTATTTGTCGCGAACTGTGGATGAGTATTTCAGGAAATAATATGCACTTCAAATAAACCGGGAAATCTATCACTAAAATTAAACCGGAGACTTGCGGGACTCCTCGTATATGTTGAATCCAGTAACGATCTTTCTTCGGTTTTATCTACACGATCAGTGCCATCGATCTCTAACGTTATGTATCATCATGATTGCCACCGCGTTGGCATGGTTCGCAATGAAAGAGAGGACGGACGACTCTCGAAGAGACGACCGCTTTGCGACGATGTACCCGCGATCATCTCCTCGAAAAGCGGCGCCACGAAAATACCGCTTCCGGTTGCCCTAGATTCTCGCAATTCACTGGTCTCTCTCCTCTCTCCTCTTCTCTCCCTCCCTCCTCTCTCTCTCTCATCTCTCTCTGTCCCTCTTTTTCTCCTGTCGCTACGACGGTAGTCCCGTACGGGGCGAGCGCGAATCCCGTTCAAAGCGCTCCATAATTTATGTATCCACCGGCCGTCTCCCTGTTTGTCGTTGGAGATTCCGCGTGTCTCTCTTTTAAAATTCCATTAAGGAGTGCAGCGGCACTTTTTTGTTCCTCGGCTTCTCGTTGTCCTTCCTCCCCGCCCGGCGCGTATATCAGCCGCGAGAAGGACCGGCAGGACCGGCTTCTCCCCGCAATCGATTATTCATAACGCTTGTACACCTCGGACGCGAAGATGCACGCGATAAAATCGCCGGATCGTCGATATCCGGAGATGGAAGAGAGACCTTAATTCGATCTACGTGCGCGGGCAGTTCACGTCGCGGAGTCGCGCGCTCCTTGCAGCGCGCAGCACGACATAATTTTAGACAGTGCTCGCAGTGACAGTCTTTATAACGCACGTGAAGTATGAACCACTTCCGGTGGATCCGCGTCAACCGGCATGTCCCCTCGCACTCGCGCACTCCAGTGGCTCCGATTCTAAATCTGGACAAGCAAATTTCCGTGGCCTTTAGCACCGCGCGCGTATCGCGCCTACGAAAATCGCTCCGTCGAACGTCGACATGATGCTGCGCAAAACGCGCATTGTTGATGAATATTTACCGCATTAACCCTTTAGAGACAGGTATTTTAAACAAGCCTTATCGATCCGAAGCAAAAAGAAGAGAAAAAATAAACTATTTATGCGAACAAAATTTAATCGGAGTTGGAATTAATACGCTACTGTGGCTTATTTATCATCACCCCCGTCCTTAAAGAGTTAAATAATATCATGAACGTAAAGGCACGTTAATTAGTTATACACAAGAATCGACATTTAAATGTCACAAACTTGCTTTACGTGGAATTGTGTTGCATCGACATAAGAACAAAATTATATTTAAATTATTGTAGTTTATACCGATTTAAATTATAGATTCGGATTATTTAATAAATTGATGATCAAATTGTTTATTCACGATTTTATACGATCTAGATGTCTTCCTCTGTGCGTTACTCGGGGATTCAGTATCCGCGCGATCCACGATAGATAATCGGCCGAAGAGCGATTACGGGGGTAAATATGTTTCGGTAATTGCGTGGCTAAGTTTAGGCGGTGCAGTTGGCGTCAATGCGCGGATGCATATTCAGAACGGGGCTCCTCATATTCTTATGCTCACTTACTAAACCGCCGCGTCGTGTGTGGATGTGAATGTGAATGGAACTTGCTGGCACCCCGCCTGTTTATATTTAGCCACTGTGGGCGGTATAGCTGTCACGGATACGTATCATCGGCATAACTGAACTGTGCAAATGAATAATGAAGTTCCAGTCGTTCCTTTCTCTCTCTCCCCCCCCCCTCTCTCTCTCTCTCTCTCTCTCTCTTCCTCTCTTTCTCTTCCGTCTTTGTCGCCTATTATAGGTGCCGCGAACCGAAGACGTTACCCGAATTGGCGTTACCCGGTCGCGCGACTCATTGTCTCCCGGTGGCCGATCCCTCGCGCCACCGAAGCGAACGCGACACATGTGGTCTCAATGAACGCACATGCGCTCATTGGGACGCTCGCAGGGATATAAACGCACAGTTCGGCAGCCTTTGAGCGGCTCGGCCGTACCGACGACGCATCGTAAAAGATCGTAACGTCAACGAGTACAGAGAATGAAGAATACAGTCATACGATACTCTTAATCCCGTAATGACTGCCTTGTTAATCCCGTGTGCGGCTTAAAGCAATTTATATATTCTTCGTTATACACCAAACTCTATGTGCTATCGAAAAATACTTCTCTCCATTTCTATCGATTAATAAAAAATACAAGGAAATATAGATATATGTAATAATTAATTTTTGTTAAAAGTTACGTAGTGTTTTAATCTTGTTTCTTTTTTAAATCGTTATTTTAGTTATAATATAGGTATAGGGGAAAATATTAATATTGTATTTTCTCTTGTTAGAATTAAATATAATTTTTAATGGCTGAAGAATATAGATATATTACTTGTGTCGATACTGTCGATGGCAATTTGGCTAGTAAAACCGGCATATCGATTTCTTGCGTTCCGCACATTGTAATCATTTCGCGCGTTAATATGTTAGAATATGCTGCTCATACATCTACGCTTTTTACATCTATCATTTTAAATAATCTGCAGAAGCCGGCAATGTCCAATCGACACGGAAGGTCACGTCTTATCGTCGCGTCGTTTGCGCAACGCTACATGTTTTTGTGCGGATTTTTGTGTCGCCCTGCAGTTTTTACTTTCCCGCCGTAACTATTTATAATATAAATCAATGTTTTCCTACGTCAATTATACGTCTCGGCGATAAGGTCCCCGGAGAGAACCGCCATCGGGAGCGTCGCGAAAATGTGAAATTAATAATCGCGCGGCTCTCGGAACGGAATCGGGGAAGGGGGAAAGGGAGGTGCATCCAGAGTCGCGCGCGCGTGACATCTCAGCTGGTGCACAGGCTGGATGAATAAACGTCTTCCTTATCGTCTAAAATAAACCCTACGCATATCTGGATCGTAGCCAGGCCGTAGGAAAGTACAATGATATTCGTCGCGTAAATTGTTGCGTTCCTACGGAGGGTGGAACGGATACTCTCGCTCATCTAAGAGCCCCGTTACCGGCGTGCTCCGATGTGTGCTATTAATACAACGTTAATCGCAAAAATTCGCTGGCGATGCACTTGGCTGCGATCCGCGTAATCGCGTGATGTTACCAGTCGGACACGCAATTAGGTCTTTAACTACTCGGTTATGAAGTAATCATCTTTTTGACGTGATATCATACATTACTAACGTATATATCAGTATACATTTACGACCTGGTAAATGGATAATGTACATTTCGTATTAAAACACCTTTGATAACTTGAAACGCGAAAGTTTTTATAAATCCGTCTCTTTATATTTAGTTTATGCGAGCATAAAAGTATCTCATGATTTAAAAAATCGAAAAAAAATTATATTTTTAACAGATATTTATAATTGACATGTTTTGTAAAAGATTTTTATCCGGATAAAGTAGAAAGGAGCAACAGATTGACCACTCGAGATAACTGTTCAAATTGATTCGTTAAGCGTCACGAAGCACCGCGATTCCTTTTACAATTTGCAATTTTCGCATTGCGATATCAATGAAACTTTAAACGTAATGCAAAAGCGGTTTTTTGCATTTAATTTGGCAAGAATTATGAAAAAGTAGCGTTTACATAAGTTTAATAAATAATATAACATAATGATTTCGTTAGCCAATTTCATATAATTAATATCATTAAAAATTAAAAAAATATTCTGCATATATGGTGCAACTGTTTAATGCACGTAATTATGCGTTATATTCAAGCAACAAAGTACTCGTTTAGAACGTTTCTGGATTGTATCAGATTGTTAAGAAGTCTAAATAATTTTCGCATATAATTTGTTTCGTAATGTCTAAAGCATCCGAAAAAGAAATCTCGAATAACTGCGCATGTAATAACGTTTTGCGACCGTTCGGTCGAAATAAAAAAAATATATGTATAGGTGAAACGTAATAACGCGAGGGAATCCGAAACAGTATTTATGACGCATCGAGTCGTTGGCGGCACAAAGTGGCGATCGCGTCGCGCAATTTGCTCCACGCTCGCATTGTCCCGGCAACACGTCCGGCGTATTTCATCCACGCGGCGCGGCGCGCCGATAAGCCGCCGTCAAGGTGGAATGGTCCACCCTCGCGCAAATAGCGCGCGAGGGACCGCACAATTCTCTGTATGAGAGCCGGCGTGCACGGCGGCCTTTTAATTAGTGGTCCCTGTTCCTTTACAGTCGTATCCCGCTCACATGACGGTCGACTCGCAGAAGCAAATCGAGATGCAGCGGCTGCAAACGGAGCACTTGAAGCGGCAGCAAGAGCACATCATGCAGCACAACATCCAGGAGTTGCAGGCTCAGATGACAAAGAGCCAGCTGAGCATGTCGGGGCCACAGTCGTTGATGTTCCTGCCGTTTCTCGAGCAGCTCAGAGGGCTGCCCGTGCAGTCGCCCATGCCTCCGCCGCCGGCCACGTCAACCGCCACCACCGGCAACAAACACATCAACTCCATCGCCAATGTACGTGCTCTGGTGATCATCGATATCGCTATATATCGGCTGTAGCTCCGCGTAACGCTGGCAGTGTTTCACAATATTGCAATATCGTGCGTTATTTTCGCCACATTAGTTATTTTTCGGCATGCCTGCTCGTTCCAGAGAAAGATACAAAAAATCGAGAGGAATGTTTAAAAATCCTAGCATTTATTTAAAAAAAAAAAATATATACATATAGTTTTAACATTAACTCCAGCTAGCCACACTTATTTTCGAGTCCTTAATTCGCCACATAATTCCGGCCCGTGAGACCGCTCGACTTTGTCGCATTGTCGCATTTTCATTCTAATTAATATTTTTAAGCTTGTAATGTAGGAATTGGAAATACAGAGTCTGAATAAGATGTTTATGATAATATCAGGTGAAGAAAATGATTTGAGTTTAAATTAAACTTATTATAAGGAAACTAGAAAATTATGTTATTATGTGAAAACTAGAAAACCGAAAAATGTTCAACGGACCGGAATGTGACAAGCTAGGGTTAATGCTATTCCGATCAAGAACTTCCGACTTGTTAGCCTGACGTTGAGAGATTTTTTATTTGTTCGCAGATGATCAGCAGCCATCGGGAAGGTCCAAGCTGGGCGACCGCGCATTTGGCGCAGATGACCACGCAGATGGAGAAGGAATCGTCGTCGCCGGCGCCGATCTCATCCGCGGTAGCGCCGACGGCCCCGCCTCTTCAGGATCTCGACGCCCCGCTGAACCTTACGAAACCGAAATCGACGTCCTCGGGCGCCACGGCGTCCTCCTCGTCGCCCGGCAGTGACTCGCACTCGACCGGCGCCGGAAGTAGCGGCCAGCAGGAGCAGCCGTTGGCGGCGACCGCGCCCAAGCTCTTCCCCCCAGGACTGCCGATACCGCGGAATTATCTACCGACGCTTCCTTACGCCGGCCTACCACCGCATCTCAGCACTCTGTCTTCGCCGAGTGAGTGAAACATTCACGATCATTCGCTTTAATCGCTAGCCCCCGTGGAATAAAACCAGTGGAATTAATTAGAGGCTCCAGGGGAATGTCGCTTATGTGTTATTTTTTTTAATATTTATCTTGAGAAGAACAGTGCATAAAAAATAGCGAAATGTTCTTTTAAATTCTAAAAAAAACCATTTCGCGATTTTTCATCCACTGTTCCTCTCAAGATAAATACTAAAAAATACCACTTCAACAACATACCCCTGGAGCCATATAGCCCCGGTCTTCCCTATATCGAGCAGTGAAGTTGAGTATCGTGTCGAAATGACATTTCGCGAATATTCCGAGATATCGTTGCCATTCACAACGGTGAATTATCTCGGCGCGATATACGTGCGCGCTCTCACCACGCTGTGTTTCTGCGAAATGCATATTATAAACGACCAAGCGCTCGTGAAGTATTCATCCGAATTACCGCGATTAAAGTAACGCTTGTTACCGCGATCCGAGCGTTGCCAGGATTCGCAGTTCGTCTCGCGACCCTCGCGGAACAATTGCAAATTGGCGATCGCCGCAAATGGATTCCGAGGGAGAAAGGGTACGGTCGGTACCCTCCGGAGTATGCGATTTCATACCAGGTGAACACTTAATCATCTTCGAGCAGGCTAGTTTTCCCGATTGTCCGCGGCCAGGTTTTTTTTCCACGCTCGCTACTCGCCTCGGAGAACCTGTTTCACTTGCCATCTGGTTTTTGCCACGGGTACCGGCATGCTTATAATCAACGATGCGTAACGCGATTCCGCCCGATAAGGGCCGCGCGACGCGCGCGATTCGCACAAGCGAGGAAGGGAAGAAAATCCGCGCAGGCCGTCATTGTAACGTTGAGAGCAAATCTCTGCCACTCTTCGCGTGGCCATCGCCGCGCGTCACTTCGTCCGCGACATATAGGGAATATTGAAAAACGTGTCTAAACTTCGGGATTGTATTAAAAATCCATCAGTGTGAGAGAGAAAAGATTCCCACAAACGTGATTCTGAAAATAATATTTATTTTACAAAGATCAAAGATAGCAAACTTCGTTATTTCTTTTCAAAGAAAATCGCTATTTCTTTCCACTTGAAAAAATTCTAATATCACCCTTAACTGGCTTTAACTGTTATGATCCTTTCCTTTACATTAAAACTGAAGAGGCCGTAAAGAAATTGGTGAAAATATATGAAGGGCCAAATACAATTTTCGCTAAAGGCAATGTCGACTTCAAGTTGGGCGAAGAGTCAGGATATTCTTGTGTGTCTTCATTTTTCAATACTCTATATATCTTTTAAAAGCGTAAATTCTTCCGACCGTATCTCCATTACACGTCTCTCATTCCGTGTCTCCGGTAACCCGTTACAGTGAGCAAGGTAATGGCCAAAGACGAGGGCGGCGGACCCGGAGGATCCGCCGTGGCGGCTGCTGCGGTCGCGGCCGTGGAGAAGCACTTCGCGATGCACGGGCTGTACGGATTGCCGTCGAACACAGCTGGGATGCCACCGTCGGCCCAGACTCAAAGACCGATGAAGCATTCTGGCTCTCGGGAGGAGACGCCTCAGGAAGAGCAGGATTTTCTCTCGACGCCTCACAGTAAGTGGACGCGGAGAAATGAGCGTGTCGCGTTAATCGAGACGGATCGCGAGGCTGCACAAATATAAAGAGCGCTTAATGTAATATCGTAAACTCTTTGACAAAAATGTAGAGTCAATCTTTCTGTCAGGGAAACAACGACCGCGACAGAGTGTCCCATATAAACTCAAGTCAAAATCAAATTAAAATCAAGAATGAAAGATGAGATTAAATACGCACATAATATACGAAAATTGTTGTAATTTTATATTATGTAAATCTTTTTCTTTTTTAGAAAAATATGAGTAGTATAATATTATAAGATACATATAGCATTTATTATAATGTTTGTATTATAAACTGTGTACAATAGTCTTCCGTTTAACGTTGCATATCTCGTATATATAATTTGGTTTTGAAATTGCAGTGTGGCGAGATCCGGGATATAAAGTAGCGGAAGACATAACGGAAAAAGGTAAGCACTTTTATGTAGTAACGATTAGACTGATGTTACGCTCTTGTTTTGAGAGCGCCAAGTGACGCCCTCGCGAAATCAGATTCGTTTCTCACGAGAGCATCGTGAATCCCGACGACGACGTGACATCTAACGCCCCGTCTCTCTTTCTCTTTCTCTTCAGCTAAAATGGTGAGGCAGCAGAAAAGGGAGGGTGAGAACAAGCCACATATCAAGCGACCTATGAACGCATTCATGGTGTGGGCCAAGGACGAACGTAGGAAGATCTTGAAAGCCTGCCCAGACATGCATAACTCGAACATATCGAAAATTCTCGGTAAGCATACCCGATCCATATCATCCACATCAGCGATTACAGTTGATATTTAAACCCATTATTATGTCTATCAATTATTTATATCACAAATAATTACAGTGCCGGTTAATGTGACACAAGTGTAAAATTTTCCAAATATATATAATTCTAATATATAACTTAAAAATATAAATATAACTTACAATTAATATAAAACTTAAATATATATAACTTAAATATAAAACTCTCGAAAATAATATAAATGCAGACTCGCAAGCAGAATACAATGGCAGATTATTCGACGTATTTAATTTAATTTAATTTACGTACTTTGATGAATAATCATCAAAGAACGCGAAACGTTCTCCACTTCAACGCGCATTCTTCATACGGTTACAGGCGCCCGGTGGAAGTCGATGTCGAACTCGGAGAAGCAGCCGTATTACGAGGAACAGTCGCGGCTCTCGAAGCTGCACATGGAGAAGCATCCGGACTACAGGTATCGGCCGCGGCCGAAACGCACGTGCATCGTGGACGGGAAAAAGATGCGCATCTCCGAGTACAAGTCGTTAATGCGACAGCGGCGGCAGGAGATGCGGCAGCTGTGGTGCCGCGACGGCGGCACCGAGATGAACTTCTTATCACCGGTGAGCGCCGATCTGACCGGCACGCAGCATCACCCGGGCACGGGCGCCGGCCCGTCGGCGCGGCCGTCGGTCTCGCCGCCGGCGACGATGCTGAACGGCGGCGGCGGCGCCGCCGGCCCGAGCTCGGACCATCCCTCGTTCTATTATCCGCAGGACAGTCTCTCGCCCACGGACATGATGAACTTCTCGCCCGAGAATTCCGGCTCGATCGGCGGCTACGACGCGAGTCCACGGCACCACGACGAGGATTGAACCACGGCTCCGGGTCAGCCACTTTGGCCACCCGGAGCGTCATCGTCATCATCATCAGCAGTGGCGGCGGCAGCGGCAGCCGCGGCGACTGCAGCGGCCGCGTCCACGTCGAGACTCGCTTACGAACTCTTCTGGTAATCGGAATCCTCTGTCTCGGTGTGACGACGACGTGTCTTAAGTCACACGCGGCACAGGCCGTGAACGCGCGATCGCAGGAACACGTTCTTCTCTGCACGACGGAGCGAACTGGAAGAGGACACTACTTCTCGGGAAGAAGAGTCGGGCGTCTCGAAACCTCTCGCCGGAAGTTGTGATATAATGTTCTATCTCTGTGCCATCGTACGCGAAACGCGAAGGACCTCTGTCCGCGATGTAAAAGCGCGAGAGCGTCTCCGTTGCGACGTCGCTCGATCGTCTATCTTTCTTGCTCTTCGGTACAAGCTATCGAAAAAATACCGGTGTTTTCACAGTACGCAATCTTTACATCCGTTAGTTCGTTTGATTTGTATTGAATACATGTACACGGATCTCGATACGACGTTCCACAAATACAAGTTTATCTACGCTATCATATTGACAAAGCACGTTTAGATTTGTCGAATATTTTGATGACATCGTTTGATGTCGAATTTGCAGTGCTCAATTAACAAGAAAATATACCCAACTATTTCGCCATGATTTTGATGAGTTTTGGATGTGTTGTGTAATATACATAGATCAAAATAATTTAACATCAAATTTAACTACATATATAAAATTGTAAAAATGAGCTAGAAATAAATATATATGTATATATTAAATTTATATATTATAAATATATATTAAATATATATTTATTATAAATTAAATATATGTATATATTTAATTTATATATTAAATATGTATGTAAATAAATATATAAATATATATGTATGTATATATTTGGCTCTCTTTAATTTTTGCTATTAGACAATTTTACAAGATTGATAGAGGTAAAAGAAATTTCCGATGGTATTCGTTTAGAAAGACATAAATCATTTTACTTCAAAGTTGTGTTTGAATCTCTTAAAGTAATTAAATATATATTTACTTAAAAATATATTTTAATCTATACTCTGTAACGCGCGCGCTTATATTCCAAAGCTCATTGAAATTCGAGGAAGGGACGGTTGAGTTTCTTTGTAAATTTTTTATTTGTAACAAAAGTTCAACGATCTATATTCGCTCGCATTATTTTGCATGCCAATTTTCGGGTTTTCTATCGCAATACAACGTCATTTTGAGACAATTTGTATCGAGGCTCGGGTTTTACTTATTCGTTCACATCTGCAATTACTCGACGGCCGCGGTCCATGAATCGTTCTTGTGTAAGATGTTTCTGTTGTTCATTTTCGTTCAGTCATTCTTAAGCTAACTCTTCCAAATGCATATTGGAAATTCCGCGGTCTAAACTGAAACAGAAACGACGTTGTAAGACTTTAAAAGATGTTTACTAGACATCTTTTAATTTCTTGCACATCTCACGGGACGTCGAGCGTCTTTCGTTCGGTAACTTACTCCTGCTTCACACGAGCGATGACGGAGGACGGCGTCTCTTACGCATATCGACGGAAATTCTCTGTATAATTCTCCTGCATCGTAATCAAAACTACAGTCCGCACGAAACTCATGGTAGGCTTCGATCATCGGTAGCTAACGCGTAGAGATAACGATTAACCGGCGTTGAACTAGCGGCCAAAAACCCGACGCTCGTTGCAATTCAGTTTATGTATTTTGGCGTGCGTGCGCGCGAGGCGAGGGTCGCGAGGGCACGCGCATATATACGCATAATTTTTATAATAAGACAATCGCGCGCCGATTCGGATACGCAGCTCGTGCCGGTCTCCTTATCGGACTTGGAAACATAGCCGATAATCACGTACACGTTGCGACACGATGCATGGCCAAAAAGTCTTGTTCCTATTTCTCCTAGTGTGTATGTGTGTGTGTTCTAACGATACAGCCAATTTCGGACGGCCGTATCGAGAGAAAGAAACGA
Organism: Temnothorax longispinosus; assembly: GCF_030848805.1. Classification (NCBI taxonomy): domain Eukaryota; kingdom Metazoa; phylum Arthropoda; class Insecta; order Hymenoptera; family Formicidae; genus Temnothorax; species Temnothorax longispinosus. Next base: position 1,820,414 of record NC_092363.1, on the reverse strand, counting down.
AATGTAAGAAGGGTAGAGAAAAAAAAGAGTAAACGAATAAATAGAAACTGGTCTATCGCAGCATCTCCCGCAACGATCGCGCGCGTGCGAACCCGAACGCGTAGACGCCGCACGTGGCAATCTTATCTTGCGACCGCCAGTCAGTTGTTTAAAATGTTCCATCGTATGTAAAACAACTGCGTTCGACGCGCCGAACGAAAGGTCGGAACAGAGTGAGAAAAAGCTAGAAGATAATCGCGCGAGCGATTAAGTCCCGGTACGTAGACGCGTGACGGACTTCTCGTTTAATATAAATGCCTAGTACTTATAGTATTTTCACCGTTAATTTATTGACCCTAATGTGTAAAAGCGGCGACAGCCGAGGCGGTTAATAGTCGACTGAGTGGCAGGGGGCGAAAAGGGGCGAGAGGGCGTAAAGAGGGTTGAAATGGGATGGACATTGGGAATTAGCGGATCGTCGATATATTAGTACAACGTTATGGTAAAACGGTCGCGAAAGGGATTATAACGTTATTTATCGAAAGATCAGCGCGCATCTGCGATCCTGATCGTCATGCTCGACACGTCGCCTCTATTTTCCTTAGGGGCGCGTTACGCACTTCTCCATCTTCGAATTACATTTACGAATGTGGGGGAGATTGCGGTACATGAGGGGTGGTGAGGTCAACGGAGACAATTGGGGCCTCACGGTAAATCGATGAGAAAAGACAAACACAGTTTGTAACGTAGCTAGGCAGTGGTCTGTGGGACGATCGAACAAGGCGATATAATGATTTGGAGCTTGATGTGATATAATACTTATGTGCCAAATAGCGTTTTCGCGGGCGGGGGGTTAATCAAAAAAAGGAAAAAAAGAGAGAGAGAGAGAAAGAGAGAAAAACCTCTAGTTCCGAGTCGCCTCGTTGGCTCGACGTGAAACGAATTTTTTGCGTCTCCTCCTTTTTTCACGTTTTCTTCTTTTGTTATTTATAATCAGTGCAATTACATACACACACGGTACCTAATATAATTTTATAAAGAGAGCCAGTATCCTCGATATATCTGCACCCATTTTGTTGGGGCTCGACCGGCATCAGATTTAGGATAGCTTAATGTTGATAATAATTTATTTTATGTATATAATGGATTTGTACATTGTGTCGGGAGATAATCATCGATCCGCGGCCCGACACGAGCGTCAATATTATTAATGTACAGTGTAATTATATTGTGATGTATCTACGTAGCTACATTATATATGTAACTATTCGAAGCATGTAGATTAACAATGTTAAACGCGATATGTATTCTTATTTTCAATGTCATTATTATCTTTATTATTATCTTTATAATTATAATTATAATTATTATTATTATTATTGAGATGGCACCATTATTATTATTATTATCATTATAAATATTACAGTTATTAATATCATCGTTGCTTAATTAGTACACTTATTATTTAAGTGACGAGCCTTATTATTTTTAGTAGCAAAAAAAAGGTTGTACGTGCCAGTTTAGACAAGAACGGCAAGTGAAAGTTCGTTGGTCGTTTATGCTCGAATACTCAATCAAATTTTAATGCAATATTTCTATGTGACACATTTTTAACGCAATATTTCTATATGTATACATTTCCTTCGTTGAAACCGTTTCCTTGGTCTGTGATGATTTCGGAATACTGCGTCTAGGAATTACAATTTTATATCACATTCATAATCTTCATATTTTAAAGTTTTAAAATATACATTTCTCTCTCTAGGTCAATCTTTCATCACCAGTTTCAAAGATAAGCAAAAGAAATTCAGTTTTCTTTTAATTATTTTTACTGTTAGACAAATTTTTCACTTAGCAGAAAGATGACATATTTCGGGTGAATGATCTGCCTATCTTGCATTTTTTTATTTGTGCCATATCTTCGTTATTGAATATTGAAAAATTAAATTGTTTTCACGTTTGCAAAATTTTATGAAATCAAACCATCTGACGATGTAATTCGCGCGTGCAATGTAGCTCGGTCCGCGTTTCCCTTTTTATTAAAGACCTTATCGATTCTTATTGTTGTCCGCAGTGTTTGCTTTGATAAAAATCGGTTCTGCATTCCATCGATTGCGATTTCTACCCACATCGATCGTTGAAATTAGCAACGATATTTAGTCCGTGGCGATCTCCTTACTTTCAGATATCACGAATGTTATGCGATAAATATATCAGCACACGATTATTATATTTACTGGCCTTTACATGCAACCAATGCGAATGCAAACTGTAAGAATAGTAAATTGTAAATCGAATTACACTACTAATATTATAGTATATTTAACGTAAAGAAAAAGTGAACACTAACATCCGCTCTCAATATTCCAAGCATTCACTTCATTTACATGTACGTTGTTGTTAATGGTATAAAAAAAATATAATAAAATAACGCTTTACCGAAATTCAATCTTAGTTTTAGGGGTGTACGACACTATTTCTAGATGAAAAAAAACTTGTATGTATGAGGGATGTATATAGTTATGCAGTACCAGTGTAAATGGGAAGAAACAGAATGAGCGGGAGTGAGAAAGAAAGAGGAGTAAAAGAGAATGAAAGAAAGAGTAGGAAAGAGAGAGAGAGAGAGTGAGAGCGAGTGAAAGGATAGAGAGTGTAAGAAAACAGTCAAATGATGTGTGAGTGGAATAAAATTCTCCGCGATCATCTTAACACTACTCGTGTCGTGATTGTAGTACACTATTGGTATCAATAGCATAAAATCAAAATATATATTTAGGATGATGGGTAAATCGCTACTGATAACACACTACTTTAAATTTTATTTATTGATACATATTCATAACGGAATAATCTTCATCGCGGCAGTGTTAAGATGAGCGTACAAAGCATACAGTAGAACAAAGGAAAAGTCATTCTTCGAAACGCACACATATAGCGCAGCATTAAAATTATCTAAAGATGTAGCACGTCTTCGCGCTTACATACTATTATTGTGAACGAAGTATTCTCGTGTCTGAGAATACATATATTTTTGTTGAGTATAATTGAAGTTAAAGTAACAAGTCTCTCATCAAGAACGCACCACAAGCTGGCTGTGAGTCACGTGACTAACTCTCATGTTTCATTCTTTTGACAAAAGGCACACATATATTCATCACCATTTGCTTAAATTAAACTATACGAATAAACATTGGCAAATTGCAATTATTTATTTGTTGACACGACCCAAGATGACTTTTCCTCATAGATAGAGACATCAAATGCACTGTATATCACAATAGAGAACAGCACTATTATAAACATAAAAAAATATATGATTATATTTATTATAATTTGAAAGCTAGGTACTCTTTGTTGTTTGTATTTTACAAGCGTAATCATTATTATACATAAATAAATATGAACTATATAAATGAATAAATAGACTTTCATTTTTACATGTGCGGGTGTCATGTCAGAAAAAAAAGAGGAATTAGAAGAGAATGGCAATTTAATGATAACGAAAATACATGGTTAATAAAAATAAGGTTTCATCGATTTGTAACTCTGTGGCCGCCAGTTTCTTGATTGCATTTTGCGCTTTTTCAAGCTGTTCGGTCTCAGATGGTGTCATCATTTCTGCAATCTATAAAAAGAGGTTTTTAAAATATTGTCATATATTAATTAATTAATTCATTGTTTTTGCAACTCTCTTTGCAACTCTCAGTAATATATAAGTATATATTCGTATTACATCAGCCAGTTGTTGTTCCGTCGCGCCATGTTCCTTCAAATTGGCAGAAAGTATCTGTACTCTCAATTGCTTTTCTATCATACGTTTGTTACTAGTCGATTCATGATCTCGTCTTTTTATAATGTTGTATAATGCTTGATAACAATGCTCGATTTCCATCTCGACAATTTTAGTTAAATCGATACAAAAGCGATAAGGTGCTTTTGCCGGCCCTGACGAAGTTCCACTTTTCTTCATCTCTTCAGTCTGTATATAATTCTCTCGTGACAAAGTATATGTTAAGAATTTGGCTTCTTTTGCTGGAATCATTGCTAAATTCTGGATTTGTTCTAGGTTAACGTCAATTTCAATGCGAACCAATCTAAAAATTACAGAAAAGCCTAATGGTTATGTAGAGAAAACATACAATTGAAGCATTCTCTCTTCATTGCAGTAAAGTGAAATACTGAGTACTGAATCTGTAACTTTTTACCTGAAAATTCTTGCAGCTTTGGAACCGAACCTCTCTGTTACAATATGTTCCAAAGTCGCCCATGTTAACTGTTTGAATGCATTTTTCATGTCAACGCTGTACTGCCCTCCACCAGAATCGCCAACTCGTTTGATGAATTGCGTACTATCCTCCTCTAGAAGCCGCAAGTACTGATCAAGAAAGTGCTCGAGGTCTTCATAATTCAATTTTTTCACTTCTTCTTTTATCTCAGTATATGGAATTGGATTTGACGTAGCTGCCCAGGATGCAGTCCGCAAGTACATCAAATTGATCAACTGTCTCATTAATTCTCCAGCATTTTTATCAAATCTTTTGGTCATAGCTGATATAACGATTTGATCCCTGATATAAATTATGTGTTAATATAATAATGCGTTATTCATTTTAAGATATAATCAGAGATTAATATAAATTAAAATGCTTTTACCGAAGATCCTGAGTAAATCGATCGAAATTAACTTTCCAATATATTTTACTATCCGAAAGTTCAATATTTTCTCCTTCCAACACATTGGAAATGGCCGCCAAATCAAGGTCTGGTAAGTTATAATCAGGTTTTTCAGTATCTTCTGTCATCGTATCAAAGGATGTACTATGCATTAAAAATTGATTTTTCACCAATAACTCGAATATCTTTTTCAGATTTGGGATAGAAAGTGGTTCAACGGCTATAAAAATATTTAGATAATTAATGCAATAAATCCTCGAGTTCATTATATTAGAATAAGAATAGAATATTTTAGAAAATAATTTTTAAAGAAAACGGAACCTGTATAAAAAGATTATTGAATCGTACATTTAGAAGGTGTCTGTTCAATTCGTTTGTATGTTTTTATTATTACTTCAGATGCTGCGATGTACCCGTGTTTTAACACCTCTTCCAACATGATTTCGCCCTCGTCTCCACAGTAAGTTTTTGCGAAAAGAATATACCTGCAATGAATAATATCTACAATAATTGATATTCTTAATACACAAGAGACAAATTATATTCTACAACATAATAAAAATTCTTATTCTATAAGAATACCTTGGATAGCGAAGGAGCATGATAATTTTATTTTGGTGCAAAGTATACTCAACGTTCTCCTCATTTTGTTTATATGTGACAAAACCATATTTTATAAGGACACATAGTGCTTCCTTGATCTAAACAGGATAATTAAATAAAGGGTACGTTAGCAAAAGAGAAGTTTTTTACGAAATGTATATTTCAAATAATACAATTGTCATCATTAGTACGTAATATGGAGCTACATCATTGCTTACCTTTGCTATTGGTAGATTTGTTTCGAAATGTATTGCACCTAACGTTTTCGTCCCATACATTAAATTATTACCAATGCACTGTACGATAGAGCCAAAGTACTCTTCTAACAGTAGCAAACACAATTTGTTGTAAAAGTCCTTCATATTTATGACCATTAATCCTTTCGTTGTCAATATTATCCATATGTGTGGATATACAATTCCACACGTAACTGAACTTACTGAACACGTTGGGAGTTGGGACACTTTCCAACACTCTCTCTCTCTCTCTCTCTCTTTTTCTCTTCTTTTTTGCGAAATCTCCGACTCTTGAAACTGATTAAGTCGCAATTCCACACCACGGGCAATTTACAGAGAGACGCTCAACACTGAATTACTCTTTGCACGTGCAAAGAATAATGCCATGGTCCATTACTAGCCTGTCTGAACAGCCTGAGCAACATTGCAACGTGCAACGTGATCACGTTTTAAAGGTTAGGTTAGTGGTGATCAGCAGGTGGGAACTGGAGGGAACTGGAGGGGAACAGGGGAACAGGCGTCTACTGGCGCCTCTATGTTCTATGTGCACAAAACGTATGTACATCTTGAACTACGTAGCTACGGTAATTACCGGCAGGGCGGCGGGTAATATACGCATGCACAATGCGTTATAAAAATAATAACTACAAAATGGAATAATTTGAGAAATAGTAATTTAATAACAGCTCAAAAATTTCTAATAGAGTAACTTATATGTAATAAATTATTATTCAAAGACGAACAAACAACAAAATAATCATAATGCTAGCAAATGAGGTACCTATAATAACATTTGTAAAGCCCATTCTACAATAGCCGTAAAAACACTCGATAACTACAACATACTTTGATCACA